>NW_028251077.1:0-246533 GCF_964263255.1 Lissotriton vulgaris | reverse complement strand
CCCTGAAGGAGATCTGAGCAGTGTCTGAGCAAAGGGGGAGTAAGAGGGGCAGCACTGAAATGGATTTATTCATTTCTTGCAGGCCGAGGCTTCCAAGTAAGGCAAGGTGACCAGTACTCTGAGCGCATCTCTTTGGATCAAGGGGTGCCGCAGGGCTCATCCCTGAGCCCAACCCTTTTTAATCTTTATGTTGCCCGATCGCTACCTTAGTAGAGAGTTACGACCTTCGAATGGTGTCATATGCCGACGACACGCAGTTGGTCATCTCCCTGTCACGTGCGCCCGGCCTCTCGGCGGACATCTTCAGAGCGTTGCTTGTCTCTGCAGCCACGTGGACACGAAGAGGTCGAGGACGTCCAGGAGTCGATCACGAGCTGTCCCATGCACGCTCTAGCTGATGGCGGTGTCGGCGACTTGATTGAAGCAAACAGGCCTTGGCTAATGCAAGCCACGCAGGAGTTGAAGAAAGCTTGTTACTCGGACCAGCAAGGTCAGAGGGGCTGCTCCTTTTTACAGGAGCGAGGGCCAGTCTGGAGCAACCAGACCAGCGGTGTTGATTGTAAATTGTGTTGCCAAGATGGCCACTAGCCAACGGACCAGTGACTGGGATGACGCGTTGAGTGGCAAAATGCACAAGGGCCCCACGCAGATCGTGGAGATGCTGGAGGGCTGCTTTTCGGTGCAGATGCTGCTCGGTGGTGGGGCTTCTCAAACCCCAAAGCACAGCGTTGAGCATGCCTCGGGTGCTGCGCAGTCAGCTTCTCGTGGATCTTCCAAGATGGCCGGTCCCACGTCTCTCGGTGCCTCCAGGGGTCTCTTCTTTTCAGGGACTGTGGATCGGGCTCTGAGATGTCTGGGAATCCAGGTCTTATCGGGCTCTGGGCTCGGACTCCGGCGGCGGCAAAGCAGACGTCGAGTTGCTGGATGGTGCCTGTATTCACAGGGTGGTCACTCCTTGGCCACAAAGGAGATGCTCTTCAGTCTTCTGTGCAGCAGAACGTCGAAGTCCAGTATTCTTCTTATTTTCAAGTCGAGTTCAGGATGATCTGAAGTCTTAGGACACAGCTCCTACTCTTAAACCAAATCTAGGGGCCGGATCACTTGCTAGGTCCCTCCGCTGGGTGGGACCAGGAACGGGGGTGGTTACACCCCCTTTCCTTTGTCCAGTTTCGCGCCAGGACTGGGGCTGGAAAGCCCCAGCTCTGGTTTGAACTGGCATATGCATAGGGACACCTTGTCTGCCCCAGGCATGTCTCATTCTATTCAGCCCTCCCTAACCCACTACACAAAATCCTGTCTGGGGGGGGTGCAAGCACCTCCCCTGACAAGAAACCCTTTGTCCAGGCCTCCCAAGTTGGAAGGACTCCCAGCGCAGCAGGAGGTCAGACTTGTGTCTCTGGTGGCAGCATCCATTTTGTGATGCTGAGGCTCATGTTTAACTTTACCCGGGTTTCAGGTTAGGCACATGTTGTCTCCCTCTAGAAGGGTGGAATGCTACCCCCGTCACCAGAACTGGTGAGGGGGTAGTATTCCAAGTCCTATGACAGCTTACTCGACATGTTTTGATAAAGCCAAACCAAAGATAGCATTTAACTGCGAGGTTCATAATGCACTTAAGAGTATATGGTATGGCAATATCATGAAACAGCTAAAGGATGTTGTTCCGAAAGCTGCAGGCTCAGCTCATACCAGAGCACCATTTCACATGAAACCAAGCACTCTGCCTCCAGGATTGTCGAGGCCTGCCATAGGAGTGACTTATAGGTTACCGTATGTCCATATATGTTAGATAAAGATATACTATATCTAAGTAAGAGGTGGTTACACCAACTTACCCCAGCTGAGTGATCAGCCAGTTGTGTCAAATAGCTAGGCCAGGGGTGGCACAATACATGCTGCAGCCCCTGGTAGGCCTTGGATACACCTATGCCATGGGTACCTAGGGTACACTGTTACAGGGGCCTATAAGGTGGTCCAGTATCCAATTGTGTATGTACCTAAGGTACATGGAGTCCATTTTAAGGAGAGAGCAATTAGCCTGGGGCCCTGAATAGCAGGATCCCAGGCCAACTAAGTCAAAAACCAGCTAAACACTAGGCAAAAAGTTTGGGGGTAACCATAGTACGATATCCACCTTCCTACTCAACCCTCCCGCCCCCCCAAACGAAAGGAGATAAGGATATCCTTGACCAGGTAAGCCTATATTGACTAAGTGGCCATATAAGGAAGTACCAGCACTGGCTTGGTTACCCCCTGTCTCATGGTCCACTAAGCAATCCATCACCCTAAGGGTATCTGAGGGTCTCCACCATAGGGAATCTCTACGTGTGGTGTGTTTTGGCAAAGTCAAAGGCTGGGGTTGAGATGGAGTACTGAAGTGAGATTCCTCTGTAGGACTCAGCTTCCTCCAATCACTCTCCACCATGTAGGCCTTTCTTTCCTTGACTGAGTTGCACTCTACTCTCACGGTCAACCTCTGGCTACCTAAAGCTGGAGGCCGGGTCCCTTTTGTGGGCTTACTGGAGGGACAGGTCAGGTTTGGGGTTTTTAAGTCCCAGGTTTGGCTGTGCCCAACATAGTCCCTCTGGGGGAGGTCCCTAACTAATTTTAAGGGAATTTGCACCTGGCTAGGGTTGCTAGTTTTGGTGCCCCTAATCTGCTGATGGGGAGGTTCCTGGGGACAGTGGGCCCTGTGCTCTGTCCTCCCTGTGCTGAGTGAGGCAGGGTAGAGAGGGGCAGGTTACCTGCTCCAGACTGGGTCCCACCTTGGAAGGGTCCACTGACATCAGAGGTTCAGCCAGGCTAGGCCTGACTCTGGGGCAGTTCCTTCACAAGGGGTAGGGTCAGTTCCCTGAGGAGGCTGACTCTCACCTAATGTCTTGTGGGAGGGAGACTTTTCTTCCTCCCCAATGCTCTCTGTCTGAGTGGAGTGATCCATAGTTTCAGGCTTCACAACACTGAAATCTGTTTGAGTGTGGGCTATGACCATTACAGCCCTTCCAACCTTTTCAGGGAGGCACTCAGTCTGTATTTGGGCTGTGACTGCCACAGCCCTTCCAACCTTTTCAGGGAGGAAATCTGCTTGGACTGGGGCTGCAACTGTTACCGCCCCACTAACCTTTTGGGGAAGGCCTATCATTCTAGAATGGGTTTCCTGTTCTACCTCAGCCCAGGCTGAGATCTCCAGGTCATTCCCCAGTAAGCAATCTACAGGTAGGTTGTTATACACTGCCACTCTCTTGGGGCCAGTGACATCCCCCAACTAAGATTGACTACTGCCATGGGATGACTTCTCTGAACTCCATCAATGTTGGTCACCTGGTAAGTGAATCCAGGTATAAGTTGAGCAGAGGGGACTAGGTGGTCAATCACCATGGTGACACTAGCCCTTGTGTCTCTGTAGGCCTCAATTATATGGCCATTGATGTGGGGCTCCTGTCTGTACCTGCCCAAAGTGGTGGGACAAGCAGTGAAGTTGGCAAACTCATGCCATTTTCACAGACAAGAGTTGCTGTGGTAGGGGATCTGGTTAGGCCAGAGTTCCCCTGTGCTCCCAAAGTAAACCCAACCACATTCTTGGGACACTCCCACCACCTGGGGGATTACTACTAATAGTACCAGGAGGTTTGGGAGTATTACTTGGGGCTATGTTCTCCTTATTGTTGGCCTTTGGGCAACTGCTGTCAGTTTTCCAATGGCCTACCTATTTGCAGGTATGGCAATAAGGTTTCTTCTGGTTAGAGGAAGTATTTTGGGAACCACCCCCTCATTGGTGTTTTGGGGCCCTGGGGAAGTCTTCTCTTTGGATTTATCCTCACCTTTCTCTTGAGGCTTGGTAGTCTCTTTCTTTTGGTCACCACCCTGGTTCTTAGGCCTGATCCTGGTTCTGACCCATTTGTATGCCCTCTTACCCAATTCTTGTGGAGAGGTCAGATCAGAGTCCATCAGGTGCTGATGTAGAAGCTGGTTTTGACATGTATTTAAGATTTGCGCTCTCATCATCAAATTATACAATCCTGTATAGTCTGTAACCTTACTTCCCAGCAACCAGCCCCCCAGAGCCTTAGTGGCACACTCAACAAATTCAGACCAGTCCTGAGTCTGTGTCTTCTGGGTCTCTCTGAACATCAACCTGTACTGTTCAGTGGTTAAGCCTAACCCATCAATCAGAGCACTCTTCATGGGTTTGCAGCCATTATCCCGCATTTTTTATCCCGCAGACTTTCAGTCCGCATACCATTATCCTGCAAGGTCATTGACCTCGCATACCATTATCCCGCATTTTTTCAAAACGCATGTGCATTATCAGGCATGTATGGTAAATGCATTTGCGTTGTGAAAACCACAATGACGAGAGAGGTAAGTGGGTTTGGGTTAATTTTTTCGTGGGTTAGTGATTGTGTAGTGTAGTGTTGAGTTGTTGTGGTTGTTTAGTGTAGGGTCGTGCTGGGGGAAGTGTTATAGGGTTCAGGGTTGTGTTGTAGTGTTTGCGTAGTGTAGGGTCATGCTGGGTGTAGTGTTTTAGGGTTTAGGGTAGTGTTGTAGTGTTTGTTTAGTGTAGGGCCATGCTGGGGGTAGTGTTTTAGGGTTTAGGGTAGTGTTGTAGTGTTTGTGTAGTGTAGGGTCATACTGGGGGTAGTGTTTTAGGGTTTAGGGTAGTGTTGTAGTGTTTGCGTAGTGTAGGGTTATGCTGGTGGTAGTGTTTTAGGGTTTAGGGTAGTGTTGTAGTGTTTGCGTAGTGTAGGGTCATGCTGGGGGTAGTGTTTTAGGGTTTAGGGTAGTGTTGTAGTGTTTGCGTAGTGTAGGGTAATGCTGGTGGTAGTGTTTTAGGGTTTAGGGTAGTGTTGTAGTGTTTGCGTAGTGTAGGGTCATGCTGGGGTAGTGTTTTAGGGTTTAGGGTAGTGTTGTTGTGCTTGTGTAGTGTAGGGTCATTCTGGGGGTAGTGTTGTAGGGTTAAGGGTAGTGTCGTAGTGTTTGCATAGTGTAGGGTCATGCTGGGGGTAGTGTTTTAGGGTTTAGGGTAGTGTGGTGTTTGCATAGTGTAGGGCCATGCTGGGGGTAGTGTTTTAGGATCTAGGGTAGTGTTGTAGTGTTTGCGTAGTGTAGGGTCATGCTGGGGGTAGTGTTTTAGGGTTTAGGGTAGTGTTGTAGTGTTTGCGTAGTGTAGGGTCATGCTGGGGTGTAGTGTTTTAGGGTTTTGGGTAGTGTTGTAGTGTAGGGTCATGCAGGGGTAGTGTTTTAGGGTTTAGGGCAGTGTTGTAGTGTTTGTGTAGTGTAGGGTCATGCTGGGGTGTAGTGGTTTAGGGTTTGGGTAGTGTTGTAGTGTAGGGTCATGCTGGGGGTAGTATTTTAGGGTTTAGGGGGTGTAGTGGTTTAGTGTAGTATTGTAGTGTTTATGTAGGGTCATGCTGGGGGTAGTGTATTAAGGTACTGTTGTAGTGTTTGTGTAGGGAAGTAAAGTGCTTTATGGTAGTGTTGGGGAGACGTGCTGGGTATTACATTAGAGTGTAGGGTAGTGTAGTGTAGGGTAGGGTAGTGTACTTTTACTTACCTTTACAACTTTTACAAGGAGTATACCTTTAACATGCATGCCATTTCGTTGTAAAGGCATGCGTGCTAAAGGCATATTCATTCTAAAGGTTTTTGTTCTTTTATTTTGCGGCCTAATAGTACATGCGGAATTATTTTTGCGGACTGATGGTATGCAGGATTACGTCATATATTCCTCTTCAGGACCAGGTAGTTTCTAGCATCCTCATCACTAACTGTGAGGAGCTTGTCTCTGCCTCTACCTTCAAAGGAGAGCCACAAGATTGCTGCCCACTGCTCCTGAGGGATCTGCTGTACTCTGCAGGCCCTCTCAAGTGCAGTTATCCATTTGTGGATGACATCCTCAGCTTTGTAGGGGGGCACAATCTTACTCAGGTGTCTATTGTCATAGGACCTGTCTTTATCCTTAGGGATAATGCTGCCACCAGTGGACCCTACTCCACTCGCTCTAGGCTGTCTTGCTCTAGCAAGTTTCTCTTAGGCCAGGGCAACTTCTAATTCTTGCTTCTGGATCCTAAGCTCAGCCTCTCTCATTTTGGCCTCATCTTCCCTCCTCTGAGGGGTTGTCATCCTCCTTCTGGAGTGACCATGAGAACCTCTAGAAGCATGGGAGGTGTCAGAGTCACCTGAGTGATTCCTTCTCCTCCTAGACTCCTGGTTAAGTCCACCTGGGGGTCTGAGTGGGTTGGACCCAGTATCAGTCCCAAATAGGCTTAAGTTAGTCTGGCTAAGCCTCCTGGCTGGCACCTGACTATCTCTACCATCATCAGAATCACCGTCCTCATCTTCTTCCTCATCCTCATCCTCAGGCTGATTCTCGTTCTGAACTTCATCAGAATTCTGGACATTAGGGACAGGGACATCAGTGTTATCATCTTCAGTGGGAGATCCCCCTTCTCCATTCCCTGTAGGGTCTGGTTTAGAGGTTTTTAGAGCTTCAGAATGGTGTAAAAGCTCTCTGAGGTGGGCTGTGCTAGGGTTCTGACCCGGCTTGAGACCTCTTAAGGTACACAGTTGCCTCAACTCTTTAAAGTTTAACATAGCAAATTTGGATGCTGCCTTTGTAGGGTCACTGTCAACAAGGACAGGTCCAGTGGGCCCTTCTGCTCCAGACATTGCTCTAGTGTGGGTGTATGTGTTGCAATCTACCTACACTGGTGTTTACCTACTAAACTTTCTCTAGTTAGTTGTAGTCAGGGTGTGCTAATCCCTTTGCTCTACAACAACTAAGTTCAGTAGAACTTAAGTATACTAGTCTTGTTTTATATGTACCTAAAGGTACCTGTATGATCTTTCAAATGATATTTTCAAAGATTGCAATGGTAAAACAGCAAGCTCAAATCCCAACCGCTGCTCACCAATGTGAGAAGTAGGCCTGATATATGATGTTCATTAGTTCTAGTGACCATCTTGTATCAGTCCAAACAACCCTTATGATGATTGGTTGTAAGTCAACCTTATAGACCAACTATCCTAGGAGTAGCGTGGACAAAGCAGTCTTAAGCTAAACTCTGTAAAGGCATGTGAAGCAAGCTGTTTTACCATATACACTCTCCTTGAATACCAAATGAAAGGACACCACACTTATATATATTGAAAATATATATGTTTATTTACTAAAAGTATCCCCTATACTCTTTATGAGCACAGAAGCAAATGCAATATACAAAAGTTGCACAATATGGATAGGCCCTGGTGGTCACTCAAACCATATACTAAAATAGTGGTATAAGAACCACGTATCTGAAAGGAAGAAGGCCTGGGGCCTTGAGAATCGCTGGGACTGCAAGGAGCTAACAAAAGTTAGTGACCAGGAGGCCCACGGAATGCGTGTGCAGTGCTGAAAGTTACACCCGGGTGCCTATTGATTTCAATGGGTGCGTAAAAGTCACAAAGTTAAAGAAAAGGGAACCTTCCGGATTACCTACAACCTAGCAACTTGGAACTTAGACACTAGAGGTGTATTTCTACACAGGAGCACCGGAGTGCCAGAGTTACCTCACCCACAGGAAGCGGGTACATATGTTTCAAAGTGTGTCGGGTTTCGTCGTGCTGTTCTATGGAGCCTGGAGATGAAGATTCTGCAGGCGGGTCGTCGAGGAGAGTTCTGGTGGATCCAAGGGTGGATCTGAAGAAGTGAAGACCTGAAAGCTGAGGGGACAATGTTCAAAGTCACTAGCCAGTGACCGGCGAGGAACCAGGAAGGAACCAGGCGTTGTCGGGTGCAAACAGGTGAAGAGGTCTAGCTTGTCTCTGCAGCCACATGGACACGAAGAGGTCGAGGATGTCCAGGAGTCGATCACGAGCTGTCCCACGCAGGCTCGAGCTGATGGCGGTGTCGGCGACTTGATTGAAGCAAACAGGCCGGGCTAATGCAAGCCACGCAGGAGTTGAAGAAAGCTTGTTACTCGGACCAGCAAGGTCAGAGGGGCTGCTCCTTTTCACAGGAGCGAGGGCCAGTCTGGAGCAACCAGACCAGTGGTGTTCATTGTAGATTTCGTCGCCAAGATGGCCACTAGCCAACAGACCAGTGAGCGGGATGACGCGTCGAGTGGCAAAATGCACAAGGGCCCCCCGCATATCATGGAGATGCTGAAGGGCTGCTTTTCGGTGCAGATGCTGCTCGGTGGTGGGGCTTCTCAAACCCCAAAGCACATCATTGAGGACGCCTCGGGTGCTGCGCAGTCAGCTTCTCGTGGGTCTTCCAAGATGGCCGGTCCCACGTCTCTCGGTGCCTCCACGGGTCTTTTCTTTTCAGGAACTGTGGATCGGGCTCTGAGATGTCTGGGAATCCAGGTCTTGTCGGGTTTGGGCTCCGGCGGGAGCCGGCGGCAAAGCAGACGTCGAGTTGCTGGATGGTGCCTATATTCACAGGGTGGTCACTCCTTGGCCACAAGGGAGATGCTCTTCAGTCTTCTGTGCAGCAGAATGTCAAAGTCCAGTATTCTTCTTATTTTCAAGTCGAGTTCAGGATGATCTGAAGTCTTAGGACACAGCTCCTACTCTTAAACCAAATCTAGGGGCCGGATCACCTGCTAGGTCCCTCCTCTGGGTGGGACCAGGAAGGGGGGTGGTTACACCCCCTTTCCTTTGTCCAGTTTCGTGCCAGGACTGGGGCTGGAAAGCCCCAGCTCTGGTTTGAACTGGCATATGCACAGGGACACCTTATGTGCCCCAGGCATGTCTCATTCTATTCAGCCCTCCCTAACCCACTACACAAAATCCTGTCTGGAGTGGTGCAAGCACCTCCCCTGACAGGAAAACCTTTGTCCAGGAGGCCTCCCAAGCTGGAAGGACTCCCATCAGCAGGATTTCAGACTTGTGTCGGTGGTGGCAGCATTCATGTTGTTATGCTGAGGCTCATGTTTAACTTTACCCGGGTTTCAGGTTAGGTACATGTCGTCTCCCTTTAGAAGGGTGGAATGCTACCCCCGTCGCCAGAACGGGCGAGGGGGTAGTATTCCAAGTCGTATGACACCTTACTCGACATGTTTTGATAAAGCCAAACCAAAGATAGCATTTAACCGCGAGGTTCATATTGCACTTAAGAGTATATGGTATGGCAATATCATGAAACAGCTAAAGGACGTTGTTCCGAAAGCTGCAGACAGGCTCAGCTCATGCCAGAGCACCACCTCACATGAAACCAAGCACTCTGCCTCCAGGATTGTCGAGGCCTGCCATAGGAGTGACTTATAGGTTACCATGTGTCCATATATGTTAGATATAGATATACTATATCTAAGTAAGAGGTGGTTACACCAACTTACCCCAGCTGAGTGATCAGCCAGTTGTGTCAAATAGCTAGGCCAGGCCAGGGGTGGCACAATACATGCTGCAGCCCCTGGTAGGCCTTGGATACACCTATGCCCTGGGTACCTAGGGTACACTGTTACAGGGGCCTATAAGGTGGTCCAGTATCCAATTGTGTATGTACCTAAGGTGCATGGAGTCCATTTTAAGGAGAGAGCAATTAGCCTGGGGCCCTGAATTGCAGGATCCCAGGCCAACTAAGTCAAAAACCAGCTAAACACTAGGCAAAACGTTTGGGGGTAACCATAGTCAGATATCCACCTTCCTACATAGGGGATACGGAACCTGAGCCTGCTGTGCCACCAATCAGGGTACTGGTACTCTCCCTGATTAACGAATAGTGCCGGCACTGAGGGCTAGAAAATGTGGAAGTGCCGGTACTCAGTACCAGTGAGTACCAGCCCATTTAAAGCACTGACCCTACTCACACAGAGTTCCACGTGTCACATGCCAAGAATGCGCTCCAACCTTACTACAAAAAGAAGTATAGTGGGTCGATTTAAAATATATTAACAAACTAATAAAGCGGGGGGAGGAGCCAAGATGGCGCCCGGGTCGGACTCGTAGTCCCTCGGCTCCGAGGACCATCTCCTCCTTTGTAACTATCCTGCCGGTGATCCTGCACCAAGACGGCACATTGCGGAAGCTGATGTGTTCCGACGACCCGCTGTGAAATCCTGAGGCTTGCGCTTACTTGCAAGCCGGTGAAACGTCCGACTGCAGTTTGCGACCCGCAACAGCCCTGGGACCGGGGCCTCGAGTGGATATCGAGGCCGGCTGCCAAGTGAACAACATCAGGTGTCAGCGACTGTAGGGAACCGGTCGGAATATTTTTACTGAGAAACGGCCAAACATGAAACATGCGCCCCACTGGACTGCAGGTACAGAGCCAAGCGTGCCTGGCGAATTGACTGGGGGAATCGTACGATTGCAGGAGCCCGGACTGTTGGCTGCCAAGAAACTGCCTGCGCACTGTCCCGCTAATGGCGGGAGGTTCCCGAATTCTCCACCCCTTCGACATCGAACAGGGCAGCTTCTTTAAGGGACAATGCTTATGGCCACATCTCGGTTCTGTCTGCCGCCCCTTTATTATACGGAGATCTGATGCCCCATTGTGCGCAGCCTGGCCCGACTCGGAGTGTCTCTACCGAAGACCGCGGATGGCATAATGAAGTGCAGCTTTGAGGAGTCTGGGCCAAAGTGTGGTCGCGGACGTGTGGAGCAAGGAGACATGTTCGGAGGGGAGCGTGGAAGTGATCAGCGCTATGGCGATCTATTGGCAGCTGTTGTCTCCCTTCATCGGGATATGGTGTACTCTGTTCGAACCCTGACCAGCAAGGTGGACGATATAATGTGTGCACTGAGACGCTCGAAAATGGCTGACTCGCAGATCCACAGCAACATTCCTTGCTCCACGTCTGTCTGCGACAAGATGACTGCCTCATGTGACAGTGACGGCTTTGAGACCCCAAGCCCCGAGACGACTCTTGCTGCAGATGGTGTTTGCCCGGGACAACGTGAAAACCACGGATTGCAATCGCAACGGGAGTGTTCTCCCCAAACCATGCTCCCCGTTACCCGGGGACCGCTCCAGAAGGGGTTGGACACTGAGACTCTCCTCCCTGGCTCGGTTTCGCTCTATAATGTGAGGATGGTGTACTTTTGGCCCAGCCGGGGATCACTGGATCTGCGTGTACATGATACGGTTGAGTGCTTGAATCAAATTGACTCTTTTGGACTACCGTTCACGCCATCCTGGGTTACCTTGGTGAGCAGTGGCGGAAAAGAGAAAACAGGACAGGGATGAAGGCTTCCTATCACAGACTGGCGGTTTCTTTGTTGCTGATCGAGACAGATGTCTGGCGTGCTGATTTCTTTGATTGCGCAATGTGCCGACTTCGTGCTTTGTAAATTGATTGCTAGTAATGCTTTTTGTCACCGGACTTTATACTTGGTGCTAATATCGGAATTACGGGAGGGTGATGCCGGGGGACTGGTGGTGGGCTCCTCCCCGCTTCTCACTACTTTCATAGTAGTTATAGATTAGGACCCTTTTCTTACTTTCTATATTTCGGGACTCCTTTTAGTGGGGCGACAGGCACACTGCTAGGTGGGGTAGGCCGTAGCAAGCCGCAGAGGTGCAGGGTGAGGGGTCGGAGGGGGGGGTTTGTTTATTTCTTTTTTGTTCTATGGGCCTCCTATCCTTTTTTCTTTTTCTTCTGGGTTCAGACGTTTTGCTTCATTGTGGAAAGTCGTGGTTCTGGTAATTTTAGTGCATTGTATACTTGTCTCTCCTGATCCTATAACGCCGGAACCAATGTGCTGTCCTACGACATCCTGACACCGTTTATCCTTCAGTACTAAAATTTAAAAATTAGACCTCAGTACCTCTGTAATAGATCCTTCGCGCACTGCCATATTGCTATGTACTGCATTTGTGAGCCTTCAGGCGTTTTGTTGGGCTGTATGTACGATTTACTATAAATAAAGGTCTTCCAAAAAAAAAATAATAATAATAAAGCACAGGTTGTGCAAAAGGCAAGCCTGACGTCACAATGCCAAGAGTCTCCTGCAGCTTCCCTGCTGTTGTGTAGTGTAATGGGTAATAGTAGACAGTGTGTATTCAGAAATGAGTTTTAGTTACCTGTTGCGTCAACACCATACTACTGTACATCGTTTGGAAAACAACTGGTTACTCCTAAGTGCCCCCTACGTCTTCGTAGGCCCGTCTTCCTGGAACGCAATTGCAGATGGCTGACACACAGGCAGCCATTCCTAGAAAGAGTCCAGTGGCGTACCTAGGGGGTGGGGGGTGGTGGGGCGGTCTGCCCCAGGCGGCACTATTTTGGGGCGGCTGCGCCACCTTTATAATTTTTGGGGGAAGTGAACACAGTGTCCCCAAATGAAATATAAAGGCTGCTGCGGTCGCAACGGGCCACCAATGGCGCGTGTGCGGCCCAGTTATGCACAGTGCTACCAAAATTGCCGCCGCGACAATGTCCAGCGTAACCGCGTTTGAGTTTGCTTTGCTTTCCTGCTGCCTTGACTGTTGATGGTGGTGGTCTGTCAAAGTCAGGCAGAAACCACCACTCTACGTCAGGGTACGTCAGGGTAAGGAAGTCACCTGCCAAGATAACCCCTGCTCACCCTCTTGGTAGCTTGGCATGAGCAGTCAGGCTTATCTCAGAGGCGATGTGTAAAGTGTTTGCGCGCACACCCAGCAACAACACCCAAGGCCAATCACAAAAGAAACTGCACAGAATGTTATATAAAAACAAATAGCCTTTGTATTACACCAAACACATTAGATAATAAATACACACTTTACAATGTGCCACTGGCACGGGCAGAAATTACAGGGGATTATATACATGGGAGAGGGCCACATGGACCACTGTCAGGAATAAGCACTTTTAGAACTAGCACTTGGTAGGAATAATGCTTAGCACATAGCACATATGACTGTAGCACTAAATAACAAATGTAGCACACAACCAATACCCACTGGTAAAAGGTAAGTACCACCTACGCAATCCTATACACCTTAGACCATGGGTACTCATAGTGCCGCCATCGGGCCGGTGGCGGCCCGGCAAGCCTTGCCTGGTGGCCCGCGGACCTTGCAGACAATTTACCCGTGTTAAAAAAATTAATAAAATTACAGTGTCTGCAAACACTGGGGGCCAGACTCTGCTGCTCTTTGGGGGCATTCCGTGATAGTCAGAGTGGAGCAGCAGGGGCAGGGGCGCTAAGAGGTAAAAGACAAAAGCCTCATTAACATACAAATGGTCTTTTAAAGACCTGTAAAGGGCTCCTGCGGCTGTGTGTGTGTGTGCGCCCTGAAGCTGTCTCAGCCCGGGCACAGACAGGCAGGAAGAGATGAAGAGGGTGACAGAGGGAGGTAGAGGGAGTGAGAGAAAGGGAGGGAGACAGAAGGAGAGTGAGGGAAGGAGGGAGAGCGAGGGAGGGAGGAAAAGGGAGACAGACAGGAAGAGCGAGGAAGGGAAAAGGAGGCAGTTGAGGGGGAGGGAGGGAAAGGGAGGTAGTGAGAGGGAGAGCGAGGGAGGGAGGGAAAGGGACGCAGACAGAGGGGGAGGGAGGGAAAGGGAGGCAGAGAGAGTGAGGGAGGGAGAGAAAGGGAGGCAGACAGAAGTAGAGCGAGGGAGGGAGGGAAAGGGAGGCAGACAAATGGAGAGCGAGGGAAGGAAGGAAAGGAGGGAGGAAAAGGGAGGCAGACAGAGGGAGAGCGAGGGAGGGAGGGAAAGGGAGGCAGAGAGAGGGAGAGTGAGGGAGGGAGGGAAAAGGAGGCAGAGAGAGGGAGAGCGAGGGAGGGAGGGAAAAGGAGGCAGAGAGAGGGAGAGGGAGTGAGGGAAAAGGAGGGAGAGGGAGGGAGGGAAAGGGAGGCAGAGAGAGGGAGAGCGAGGGAGGGAGGGAAAGGGAGACAGACATAGGGAGAGCGAGGGAGGGAGGGAAAGGAACGCACACAGAGGGAGAGCGAGGGAAGGAAGGAAAGGAGGGAGGAAAAGGGAAGCAGACAGAGGGAGGGAGAGAAAGGGAGACAGACAGACATAGAGCGAGGGAGGGAATGAAAGGGAGGCAGACAGAGGGAGAGCGAGGGAAGTAAAGATAGGAGGGAGGGAAAGGGAGGCAGACACAGGGAGAGCGAGGGACGGAGGGAAAAGGAGGGAGAGGGAGGGAGAGCGAGGGAGGGAGGGAAAGGGAGGCAGAGCGAGGGAGGGAGGAAAAAGGAGGCAGAGGGAGGGAAAGGGAGGCAGACAAAGGGAGAGCGAGGGAGGGAAAAGGAGGGAGAGCGAGGGAGGGAGGAAAAGGGAGGCAGAGAGAGGGAGAGGGAGGGAAAGGGAGGCAGAGAGAGGGAGAGGGAGGGAAAGGGAGGCAGAGAGAGGGAGAGGGAGGGAAAGGGAGGCAGAGAGGGAGAGCGAGGGAGGGAGAGAAAGGGAGGCAGACAGAGGGAGAGAGAGGGAGGGAGGGAAAGGGAGGCAGACAGAGGGAGAGCGAAGGAAGGAAAGGAGGGAGTAAAAGGGAAGCAGACAGAGGGAGAGCGAGGGAGGGCGGGAAAGGGAGGCAGAGAGAGGGAGACAGAGAGAGGGCGACAGACAGAGGGAGGAGAGAGGCAGAGGGAGACAGAGAGAGGGCGACAGCCAGAGGGAGGAGGGATACAGAGGAAAGGATACAAAGAGAAGGAGAGGGAGGGAGACAGAGAAAGGGAGAGGGAGGGAGACAAGGAGAGGGAGGGAGCCAGAGAAAGGGAGGGAGACAGAGAAAGGGAGAGGGTGACAGACAGAGGGAGGGAGGTGACAGACAGAGGGTGGGAGGAGGGAGGGGGAGGGTGACAGACAGAGGGAGGGAGGAGTGCGACAGAGTGAGGAGGGCGACAGAGTGGGAGAGGGAAGGAGAGAGAGGGAGAGGGAAAGAGAGAGAGGGTGTGAGACAGTCAGAGTGAGTGAAACATAGGGAGTCAGGGAGAGAGAGGGGGTGAGAGGAAGTGTGAGGGAGTGAGACAGTCTGAGTGAGACAGAGGGAGAAATAGGGAGAGAGGGAGAGAGAGGTTGAGAGAGGGAGATAGAGGGAGGGAGAGAGATGTGTGTATGCAGGGTCCGGTGACTCAATGGACGAAGGCGTCCGCTGCAGGGACCTGTGTTCAACCTCATGGTCACAGTTTTGTTTGTTGCTCTAGCCCGCCCCCTCCCCCACTGACCCCGCACCCACCGGTGCCGCCCTCGGACACAAACGATTGGCCCCCGAGAGAAAGTTTGTGAGTACCCATGCCTTAGGCAAATATCCCGCAGGGAATCATAAACTCACTAGCGTAACCTATACTTGGAAAAACAACCTCCTAAGCATGAAAATACATTCAGAGGTATAGGCAAGAAGCTTTACACATGATGCAGAAATCATATTAGGCAGGTAATTGCGCAAAGATCACGTAGGGCATAAACACGTACCTCAGGCAAGGGCACAACACATAAACTGTCCCCCAGGCCAACCTGGCCCCTCAGGGGCTGAAACACTGGGGAATCCCTTGAGACAGGGGAGGAAGGAAAGATCAGGCGCTGCCCTGGCGCCACAGGAAATACAGTCCAAAGTCCAGCAAGGTCCTTAGGAAGGCAGGGGAGGCAAAGGCTGGGCCCAGGGGCCAGTTCACAGGGCCCTCCAGGCAGGGAGGCAGTCCCCAGTGGTGGTCCTCCTGGCGCCCAGCAGCTGCAGGGCGCCAGGAAGAACACTTTGCATGGGGACACAGACCCTTTTTATACACCTAACTCCTTTGTCTCAGGGTGGGGGGAAAACCAGTCGCAGCTGGTTTTGGAGCACTCTGATGTGCTCAGCCCCTCTTCCCATTCACTGGCCAGGCTAGGGTCATCAGTCACACCACAGGGGGCAGAGCCAGCATTGTGTGGGGAAAGCCCAGCCCTATTCAGGTTCCAGGTGCACTCCTCCCTCATATCAATCATGCAGATCTCTCCACTCACCACCGGGGCAGATCCACCCTGACTGCTGGAGCCAGGCTCACCAGCCAATCACAAGCCAGACAGCCAATTCACATAAATTACACAGACATGCCAACTTCTAGAAGTGGCACTTTCACACTAGACACTAGACACAATACCGCCGCACACATCATCGCACAGCATTTAATCACATGAGTCCGCACATACCAAACACGAGCTTGCACTCCCCACGCATCAGGGACTACCAGGGACACATACATTCCCCATGCATTCCTATGGGAGGGCAGGCCAACCTCACTACACACACGCACTTTACCCTGGAACACAGTGGTAAAGTGTGCAGAAGCCAAAAAGCAAAAAGTTTAGGGGTGAACCTGCCAGAAGGGCCAAGTCCAACACAACCCCTTCCAGCCAAAATGCAGTGTAGACCAATCACCACCGTGATGGTCTTCCCTGCTTGGGGCAATAGAACACGGACGCGGGCCCGCAACTGCAGGGACACCCTCCTGTTCTACGCCATGGTGAACCCAGGGGATTCCTTCTAAAAACGCTGTCTGGAACAACTGGGATACCCCACTGGTACTCCCAAGCTGTCCCCGGCCAGGACCAGGCGCTGGGTCACCCAGTTGCCACTGGTCCTTGCCTATTCACAGAGTGGGGGGTAGGAACCCCTGGTACATAGTAGCCATTCGCCACTCTTCCTGTCTGTAGGACAGGGCTAGACTGCCACTGGTTCTCCAGCCTAGGGACTACACCCTCAGGCGGACCAGGAGTCACAGGGGAGGCTCTCCTCCCCCTACCTCTCCTTCTAGGGTTCCTCCTCCTCCTGTGAGGGGTACCCTTAGAACACCACTCTCCCAACCTAGGGTTTAACCCCTCAGGTTGCACCGGGGTCAGAGGCGGGCTCTCCCACCCTCTGCAGCCCCTTCCAGAGTTCTACACCCTCCCAACTGGAGTAGTATCCCTGGAAGATGAACCGGTCAGGACGCTGGTTACAGATGTCCTACCCTTCAGGTCAGGCTGATCCTGAACCTGGCCTCCCAACCTCTGGTCTAAAACCTTTGGTGAAATAATTGCCTGGCACTCCAGGACTTCTGGGGACGTACACTCCATCCCCCTGAGGCTAACACATGGCTCATATGTTGTGTGACAGTCTGTGTGGCGCAGATCTCCCTTCCCCTGTCCATCTGACAGTGCGTGAAGACCCCCCAGAACAGAAGTGGTGTCAGCCGGGTCCCCCCAAGGTAATCTAGCCCAACTGGCTAGTCCCTGGTCCAATGGTTCTTTCACTGGGGAACTCATCACCCAATCACTCCTCACTTCGGACTCCTGTGCCCTACCAACTGGAGTAGTACTGCCTGACACTAGAACCACTGGAGCTCTACTTACAGATGCTTCAGGTCCTCTATACACTAGGAGATCCTCCTCAAATGGACTAACAGGACAGCTTAGGTCCCCAACCTGGTGTTCCCTAAAGGAACCACCCAGGTTCTGAGACGGGGCTTCGGGCATCTGGGGACTCTCAGTCACACACTCACTCCCGCTCCACTGAGACAGGTCATAAGCCCCTACACCCCCCTCACTACTCTGGGACCTAGCTGGGCTACTCTGAACCTCTTCCAAAATGCTTGGCTGGAAGATACCTGAGCCACTACTTTTGGAATCACTCACCAATGACTCTTTAGAACCTCTGGCACTTTTCCAGCGCACTGCTTCATCAACAAGCTTCCAAGGATCAAAGGTTTCATACCTCAACAGGTGCTGGCACAACCCTGGCAAACAACCACTGTGAAACTGCTCTCTGAAAACAAGATCAAACAGTCTGTCAAAATCAGGTCCCGTGTGAACCACTAACCACTCAACCAGTGCCCCCTGACAGTCCTCCGCAAACTCCTCCCAAGACTGGTGAGACAGTTTCTTACTGTCCCTGAATTTCAACCTGTACTCTTCATCTTGGGACCAAGGTACCGTACTTGGGGAACTGGGAATGGGACTTCCGGCACTGGAGTCTAAATCGCTGCCACCACTGGACTCAACCCTCCCTTGGGAGTCCAGAAAACTACAGCTGCGCTCAGGGGACAATCTACCCCCAGAGCTAATTTCTCCCTGACAAAGACTATCTCAGCCTCTGCCATCCTCTCCTGCACACCAAGCTGCGCTATTTCCTTGGCATGCTCTAACCTGAGCTTCTCCAAAGCCAGCTGGTGCTCCCTTTCTTCCCTCCTATCTTCCCAATCCTCTGGGGACAGGGACCGGGAAAGGGATGGGGCGCTGCCCCTACACTGGACCCAGCAAATGATTCTCTATCTATGGGGTCTTCACTATCTACTGGCGTCCAGGCCGTGCCATCTTCTTCCTCTTCTTCAGACTCTTCAGGGCTCCCCACAGACCCACCACCCTCATGGCGTGCGGCCCAGGCCCTATCTTCCTCACTGTGCTCACGTTCCCATTCATCCTTCTGCCACTGGATCAGGTTGTCCCTCAGTTTGGACGGGGTGTCTGACCCATTCACTGCTATATCTCCTTCCTCACAGAACTCTACCAACTCATCCACACTGTATCTAAACAGACCACAGAAATTAAAAGCAGACTCCATCTTGGCAGGACGCGCAGGGACACGTGCAACACAGGGGACCTAACAGTCTGAGCTGAAGCAAGAGTACACAATCTTAAAATGACACTCTTAGGAAAAGAAATAATGGAACTTCAAAAAAACAATAATCCCCAAAATGTGGTTATCTAAAATGCTGAGTTTTGAGGTGCAGCCAGCTGCCGCTGCGGTACAGCACAAACGTAAGTCCAGTTTCCCACCGCTGACCAACAATATTAGAAATGGCGATTTCCGGTTGGCTAAGGCTTAGGCCAAAGTTAGGCAGAAACCACCACTGTACGTCAGGGTAAGGAAGTCACCCGCTAAGATAACCCCTGCTCACCCTCTTGGTAGCTTGGCACGAGCAGTCAGGCTTATATTAGAAGCGATGTGTAAAGCGTTTGTGCGCGCACCCAGCAACAACACCCAAGGACCACCACAAAAGAAGCTCCACATAAGGTTATAAAAATAAAATAGCCTTTGTATTACACCAAACACATTAGATAATAAATACACACTTTACAATGTGCCACTAGCACAGGAAGAATTTACAGGGGATTATATACATGGGACAGGGCCACATGGACCACTGTCAGGAATAAGCACTTTTAGAACTAGCACTTGGTAGAAATAGCACTTTGTAGGAATAATGCTTCGCACATAGCACATAATAATAACTGTAGTACCAAATAACAAATGTAGCACACAACCAGTAACCACTGCTAAAAGGTAAGTACACCTACGCAATCCTAAACACCTTAGGCAAATATCACGCAGGGAATCATGAACTCACAGCGTGACCTATACTAGGAAAAACAACCTCCTAAGCATGAAAACACATTCAGAGGTATAAACAAGAAGCTTTACACATGATGCAGAAATCACATTAGACAGGTAATCGCAAATTGCGAAAAGATCACATAGGGCATAAACACGTACCCCATGCAAGGGCACAACACATAAACTGTCCCCCAGGCCAACCTGGCCCCTCAGGGGCTGAAACGCCCTGTTTCCAAAATGTCAGGGCAGGCTGCGCAGGCAGCCAAAGAAGATGCACCAGGGGCCTAAATTTAGCAGCTGCCCTCTAAGTGCTGGGCAGCTGGGGATCTCCTCTGCACTGAGGAGCGGCCGGCTGGCAACCGGGGCCGCTCTACCCTTGGAAATGCCCCAATGCGCGTGGAGCGTCGTGGGCTCTAAACAACACAATGCCCGGGAGCCTCTCGGGCTTGAATACAAAAAATGCCTCCAGGAGCCTCCAGGCTCTAATTAGCAATGGGCCCGCACCTCAACGTTGGAGCCACGGGGTTGGAGTCGCCAGCAAATGCGGCCAAACGCCCTGAAATGCCCCCGCACCGGTGGAGCCTCTCGTGGGCTCTAAACAAAATGCCCCCGACGTTGGGAAAGCCTTGTGGTCTCTATGGACGAACTGTGTGCCCGGGATCATTGGAGTCCCCCTCGGGGGACTCGGAATCAAATATGCTCCCAAAACTGCTGGAGCTACTGGGCTCTAACTAACCAAAGGAATGCCCAGATGTTGGAGTCTCGGGGGCTCAGAACAACACAATGTCCGCGTGTAGAGGAGCGGCCCGCCGAGACGTCCACACTCACCGACTGCTGAGAGGCGGCGGCGTCACTAGGCTTCCCCACTCCATTCCACGGTGCCTCTTCTCCTGGGCTGC
The DNA here is from genome assembly GCF_964263255.1 of Lissotriton vulgaris. NCBI lineage: Eukaryota > Metazoa > Chordata > Amphibia > Caudata > Salamandridae > Lissotriton > Lissotriton vulgaris. Next base: position 226,434 of record NW_028251077.1, on the reverse strand, counting down.
GGGGCTTCCCCTTCACTCGGGGAGCCTCGCCGTCAGCTGCACTCTTCTGCTGGCACCGGAGCGCGGGGTGGGCTCCTGTCGGCTTCCGGTTCATCTTAGGAGCACTTCTGGGTCGTCGCGGGCAGTGCGGCGGCCCTCCCAGGCACTGCAGGCAGGGATTCACCAACCGAGGGGTAGGCTCCCTTGAGAGCAAGAGCACGGCAGTAGCAGGATAGGCAACCGCAATAGAAATTAGAATCTAGGACAGGCACATGAGGGGTAGGCTTCCTCAGAAGACTCCATCCCTGGCGGGGTGAGCACCCACCAGGGTTTCAGCTTTCAGCCCTGACCTGACCGACCTCGTCAGACACCGTCGCTCCACCTGCTGCATGGCTCCTCCTGAGTTCACCTGTTCTCCCTGCTCCCACCGCTCGCCGCCGCTCCTGAGGTTGTGACCCCTGTGCCTTATTTGTTTCTCTGTGCCAGTTGTGCTGTTCTCCCCCCGTGTGGTGCCCCTGACTGTTGTTTTTTTTCTTCCCCCTGTGTGGTGACCCTGTTTGAGTGAGTCCCGTTGCTGCCATTTTTCCCGCCTTTCCGCCGTCGCACCCGGCTCCTCGCTCCCTGCCGCTGCTCCCCAGCGGCTCCGCCCCCTTCTCTCTTAGGACCTCTCACCTTCCCTACCCATTCGCCACCCCGCCCCCACCTCCCAGCTGCTCCTTCCTCCCTCCTCCCTCCCACTTCGCCATTTAGGCAGAGTTCACGCGTACGTTCAGCAGTCACGCACAGCGGGCGCGCCGATTGTGCGCCGAAGGCGCCCTAAAGGCAAGCCCATCTGCGCCCGTCCGCGCCTGGACCACGCCCAGTGCCAGAACCCCTGGCCCCCGTCGATGCCAGCCCACACGACGGAACTACGACGCCGCCACCCTCAACGCGCTCAAACCCGACTGGAACCCCGCTTGCTACCAAGCCACCCCGAAACGCACCCACGGACCCTTCACCTGCCAAGCCTGCAAATTCACCTGCCTCGGGACTTGCACCGCACCCACCAAGTCAAGCACCAGCAGCAACCACCTCAAGTGCATCCTGCTCAACATCCGCTCCGTCCACAGACACGCCGTCGAACTCTGGAACCTGCTCGACACAACATCACCAGACGTCGCCTTCCTCACAGAAACCTGGATGAACGCCTCCTCAGCGCCCGACATCGCCATCACCATCGCCATCGCCATCCCGGAAGGATACAAGATCACCTGGAGGGACCATGCCAACCAGACTGGAGGAGGCATCGCCATCGTACACAAGAACACCATCTGCATCACAACCAACTCCGACGACACCTTCACCGCCGCCGAACACCTCCACTTCCAGATACACACGACCCCAAGACCACACTCAGAGGCACCCTCATCTACAGACCCCCTGGACCACGCACACAATTCAGCGAAGACATTGCAGACTTCATCAGCCCGCACGCCCTCCCCTCCACTAACTACATCCTCCTAGGGGACCTCAACTTCCACCTGGAGAACAACAAGGACAGCAACACCACCACCCTGCTGGACAACCTCGCCAACCTCGGACTCAAGCAACTGGTGAACACCCCCACCCACTACGCCGGCAACACACTTGACCCAGGCTTCTCCTCCAGCAAGTACATCTCCTTCAGCCACTCCACCGGACTGACCACAGCTGCGTCCACTGCAGCTTCAGAAGAACCACGACCCACCACCACCCGCAACAGGTTCCTCGCAGGAGCTGGAGCAAGATCACCGCAAGACCAGCTTACCACCTCCCTCAGACAGAACCCTCCCGCCAGCACGACGGACCCCAACGAAGCAGCCAGCAACCTCACGCAGTGGATCACCAACTGCGCAGACGACCTCGCACCACTGAAGCAGCAGACCCGGCAGCAAGAAAGCCTCTTGGTTCACCAACGAACTTAAGAACTCCAAGAAGAACTGCTGCACCCTCGAGAAAGCCTGGCGCAACGACCAGACCACAGACAACATGACTGCCCTCAAGCACGCCACCCGCAAACACCACCAGCTGATCCGCACCACCAAGAAGACAGCCTTCAAAGAACGACTGGACAACAACGCCCACAACAGCAAGGAACTCTTCAGCATAGTCAAAGAGTTCCCCAACCCCAGCGCCGGAAACAACAACATCACTCCCTCGCAAGACCTCTGCAACTCGCTCACCTCGTTTTTCCACCGCAAGATCGCCGAAATACACAACAGCTTCGGCGCACCAACCACGCACCCAACCACCGAACCAACGCCCCCCACCACTACCCTCTGCGCCTGGACCCCGGTCAGCACCGAAGACACCACCTCACGATGAACACCATCCAATCCGGATCCCCAACTGACCCCTGCCCCCACCACGTCTTCAGCAATGCCGACTCCATCATCGCACCCCAACTCCGGGACACCTCCTTCAACACCGCCACCTTCCCGGAGAGCTGGAAGCACGCCGAGCTCAGCACCCTCCTGAAGAAACCAACAGCGGACCCCACCGACCTCAATAACTTCTGCTCCATCTCGCTCCTCCCTTTTCCTGCCAAAGTCATCGTGAAGACCGTCAACAGACAGCTTGCCTCCTTCCTCGAGACAAACAGATCCCTTGACCACTCGCAGTCCGGTTTCCGAGCCAACCACAGCACCGACATCGCCCTCATCGCAGCCACTGCCGACATCAGATCCCTGCTCGACAACGGGGAAACAGCGGCCCTCATCCTCCTGGACCTCTCTGTAGCGTTCGACACGGTCTGCCACCGCACCCTAGTGCAGCTCCTCAGCAACATCGGAATCCGAGAGAAGGCACTGGAGTGGATCATCTCGTTCCTCGCCGGAAGAACCCAGAGAGTCCGCCTCTCCCGTTCAGATCCGAGGCCACCAAAGTCATCTGCGGCGTACCACAGGGATCATCACTCAGCCCCACCCTCTTCAACGTCTACTTGAGCCCCCTCGCAGCCATCGCACGCCAACACAACCTCAACATCATCTCCTACGCCGACGACACCCAGCTGATCCTCTCCCTCACCAACGACCCCGGCACCGCCAGAACCAGCCTACACGAAGGGATGAAAGACGTCACCGAGTGGATGAAGAACAGTCGCCTGAAACTGAACTCTGACAAGATGGAAGTCCTCATCCTGGGATCGTCAACCTCCGCCTGGGACGACTCCTAGTGGCCCCCTACCCTGGGCACCACTCCCAAGCCAACTTCATCCTGGACTCCTCCCTCTCGATGACCAGACAAGTCAACGCCGTCTCATCATCGTGCTTCAACACCCTGCGCATGCACCGAAACCAGGAAGACAGTCACCCAAGCACTATTCACCAGCCGACTGGACTACGGAAACACCCTCTACGCCGGAACCACAGCCAAACTACAGAAAAGACTCCAAAGCATCCAGAACGCCTCCGCACGACTCGTCCTGGACATCCCCCGAAACAGCCACATCTCAGGCCACCTGAGAGACCTGCACTGGCTCCCAGTCAGCAAGAGGATCACGTTCAGACTCCTCACCCACGCACACAAGGCTCTCCACGACCTGGGCCCCAAGTACCTCAACAACCGCTTGACCTTCTACACGCCCACCCGCCAGCTACGATCGACCAGCCTCGCCCTCGCCGGCGTTCCACGCATCCACAGAGCCACCGCCGGAGGAAGACCTTCTCCTTCCTGGCAGCCAAGACATGGAACTCCCTCCCCATCCACCTTCGGCTAACCCAGGACCATCTCTCCTTTAGGAAGCAACTCAAGACATGGCTTTTCGAGCAGTAACGGACCCCTCACCCCCAGCGCCTTGAGACCCTTCCGGGTGATTAGCGCGCTATACAAATGTTATGATTGATTGATTGATTGATTGGCACAAGGTCAATTTGCAGGGTGGGCTCCTGCGCAATAAAATCACTTCGATAGGGGGATCCCCACACCGGGGAATCCCTTGAGACAGGGGAGGGCAGCTCGGGGCTGCAGGCTGAAACCCCAGCGCTCCCCTGAAGGAAAGATCAGGCGCTGCCCTGACGCCACAGGAAATCCAGTCCAAAGTCCAGCAAAGCCCTTAGGAAAGCAAGGGGGGCAAAGGCTGGGCCCAGGGGCCAGCTCACAGGGCCCTCCAGGCAGGGAGGCAGTCCCCAGTGGCGGTCCTCCTGGCATCCAGCAGCAGCAGCAGGCCCCCTTCAAATTAGGATCAGGAAGAACACTTTGCATGGGGACACAGCCCCTTTTTATACACCTAACTCCTTTGTCTCAGGGTGCAGGGTTGGGGAAAAACCAGTTGCGGATGGTTTTGGAGCACTAAGATGTGCTCAGCCCCTCTTCCCATTCACTGGCCAGGCTAGGGTCATCAGTCGCACCACAGGGGGCAGAGCCAGCATTGTGTGGGGAAATTCTAGCCCTATTCAGGTCACAGGTGCACTCCTCCCTCACATCAATCAAGCAGATCTCTCCACTCACCACCGGGGCAGGCCCATCCTGACTCCTGGAGCCAGGCTCACCAGCCTAGCTCCAGCCAATCACAAGCAAGACAGCCAATTCACATAAATTACACAGACATGCCAACTTCTAGAAGTGGCACTTCCACACTAGACACAATAACGCCACACACATCATCGCGCAGCATTTAATCACACAAGTCCGCACATACCAAACTCGAGCTTGCACTCCCCATGCATCAAGGACTACCAGGGACACATACATTCCCCATGCATCCCTATGGGAGGGCAGGCCAACCTCACTACACGCACGCAATTTACCCTGGGACACAGTGGTAAAATGCGCAGAAGCCAAAAAGCACTAACACCATGTCACAATTAAAATCAAAAAGTTTAGGGGTGAACCTGCCAGAAGGGCCAAGTTCAACATGATCCGTCCAAGCCTCCAGGGCCGTCAATCTTGTAGCGCGCGAGCGCTACCATTGACGGCCCTTTGTATCATTTCTCGCCAGCCCCGTGTGGTTCGTTGTAATGCTGGCTGACCACGCGCTCGCCCATCCTCGATCTGAGCCCCCCAGCTGTGGAGCTTTCCCATTCCCAATAGCCCCCTCCAGGGATGGAAAACCTCGGAGGCCGGAGTGCCTTTAAGGGTCGAATTTTGCCTCCCCACCGGCTGCCTGTGAATGTGTTTTCAACTCCAGCACCGTCATTGCGGATCCCAGCTGCAGCGGCCGATACCAACAGGTAGGCGACAATGGTTGCGCAGCCTGGCCTGGCTTGGCCTGACAGGTGTCGGCCATGCTTTTACACGACTGCTGGGGATCAGGTACATCCCTGCTCCTCAAAGCACCTTTTTAAGGAATTTACAGTGAAATAAGAAACAACTATCTCTTTGGGTACTAGTTTACTGTTTGTTTTTAATTATTTGACATAAAGAAATAACTGCAAAAAGGGGAAATGGAATACCAAGACTAGTTTTTTCGGGGACATAGGGACCCCAAAACTTAAAAATATGTGTTGTGTGCTGTTTTTTGCAGGTATATTTGCCTAGTTGATGAAAATGAAATTGTCAAATTAGTATGTGCCGGATTGTTTCCTGTCCTGCTGTTAAGTTGTTACTTTTCCTTGATTCACGGCTTGAGAACGTTTCAAGCATGCATTTGTTCTCGAATTGTGGACGTGTCTGAAAAAGATGTCATAACTTGTCCTGTGTGTATTAAAAAAAAACAGGTTACTTGACAATTTCTCTTTAATGAATTTACAGGTGCAGTGGCTTATGAGACAATGAGACATTGTGGTAGTATTTAGCTGTAATTTGTGCATAGTTACTTGCATGATTAAAAACAGTATCCACACCTGATGCCCTTTCCAGAGAAGTAATGAGTTGGTGTACATTAAAGTGTTGGTCATCCCTACATTTCCATTGAAATGTACTAAAGTATTGGAATTAAGCATGGGTGAATTTTGCGAATCTGGCGTTCGCGAATTTTGCGAATTTGCGAAATCGCAATCCGCAAAATCCGCGAATTCTCACGAATTTGCGGATTTTTTTTGTGTTCGCAAGGGTTTCTGCCAGTTCGCGAGGGTTTGGTACCAGTTCACAATCGCGAACTTACTTGTCGGCTTGCAACGGTCGCGACTATGTTGTTTCTACGTCTGGTTCATCATCACAGGTTCCCAGCACCCTCTGTTTCACCACTGCCACCCTCTGTTTCACCCATGCCACCCTCTGTTACATCAATGCCACCCTCTGGTTCATCATCACTGTAGATTAAGGGGGGATAAGCAAGCACACCTGCCCTGCTTCAACTGACATGAATTAATTTGGGGTTAGTTTATTAATGTGTCACTGTTTTAAAATTCCAGGTCTGGCACCTGCTTCCTTATCAGTAATCTGCTTTCTGTTGCAGTGCAATTTTTTTTCCAGGACCTTTGTGGCCTACTTGTAGCTATTCTATGAGCCTGCTGTGAGGGTCAGAGCAGGGTCATACAATTGTTGCAACTAGCAACTGAACTCTGGAGGGGCCCCAGTCAGGAAGCACTACAGGGAATGGTTACTAATGATGAGTTTGAACTCTTGCACCTGCCGAGTGCTTTCAGTTTTGCAAAACTCGTTTTTTTGCAGATTCGCGGGGCGCGAACACGCGCGAAATTGGATTCGGAAGCCGCGAATTCGTGCGAATATGCGATTTGTTTTTTTGCGGCGTGTTAGTTCGCAAGGTTTTGTGCGTTTTCGCGAGCCGCTTGTAGCGCAAGGCGCGGAGTTGCCCTCGCGGTCGTTCAAGGGCACGGCCATGTTGTTTGCATGACGTATTTCCGTGTCCGGGCGCGAAGTGTAATCTCGCAAAGTGTGCGGCTCGCTAGTACAATTTCGCGAGTGTTCGCGAGGAAAATCTCGCGCAGTCGTGAATGGGCGTGGCCATCTTGTTTCTCATTCATTGCTATGGTTCTGGGCATGCTTTTGGTATCGTCTCTGTATCTCTGCCATCCTTTGCTTGTTTGAAGTTTTTTTTATCTATTTTACTTATTATCTATCTCTCTATTTTTCTTGCTCTATATTTTTGTGTTTTCTGCTACTTTTGGTTAATTTTAAACTACTGGGATGAACGAAAAGCGAAAGAAGGGTGTAAGTAAGTGTGGAAGGACGAGAAATGTAATGATGACTGGCAAAGAAGAATGATATGTGTTTGCTTGGTCCCCGAGGTGGCTGGGAAGGAAAGAATATGGTATGGTGCATGGCTGGGTGAATGATGAAGCAAGGATGGGTGGAAGGAGAACAGCCTGGGTGGGTGAAACAGAAACTGTATGTGTGCATATACTTTGAATGGATGGATGCCTGGATCATGGTACTATCTAACTCTTAGATAGCATATGTGTATCTAGAGAGAGTAGACGGTCACTGGATAAACTAAGTGTTACTTTGAAGAGCATGTAACACCGCACCCGCACGTCCGTTCCAGTGTAGGAAAGGCAAGGAAAAGAAGTTGTAATTTTGTCCAAATACTACCATGAATAGTAGCAGTAGTTTGTATTGCAACTGCAAGCACAGCATATATCCGGTTATTACGGTGGACACTCCCTACCTCTCTTAATAACTTTAGTTTAGTAGTAGTACGTCATTCATGTGTGGGTGTATCACTGTTTACTCAATAATAAGCAAAGCACCTAAAGTCATCCCATATGTCATCAAATACATCCCATGTGAAGTGATAGATAATCAGATTATTTAGCTTCTTCATTTTCCTTTTCTAATACTCATTTGCACTATAGGGTGAAAGCTAAATTAATTAAGCAGTTGCCCTTTTAACAGAGTATTCTCAGTGCCACCCGTAATAGAAAAGTAAGAGCTTCACCACCTGCATGTACTGGACCGGTACAGTAACGCAAGTCTGTCTCACTCATCATGGTGTGCGTCTGTTTTTCTCGGGTGCAAGTTCACTGCTCTGGCATTATGCCGGCTTGCACAAGATAACGTACCAATTTTCCTAAACAAGAGAGAAGTAGAAGAATAAGACTGGTGTACTGTCATAGTCGACTGTAATGGAAGTCTATAGTGCTCGTAGAATTTGTTCCTTAAACTCCCACTAATGTTAGAGCAAGGATGAAGAAGTCGCAGGTTACATAGATACTGTCCTCAATAGTTATGTACTGTGCTTTTAATTTGCTACTTGTACTGTGACACAACTTTCTGCTCAATCATTTTGTGGTAATCTTAAGGAGCATAGGTTACAGACTATGTCTTTCTTTCTTCATATAATTGCTCCTTCCAAATCAAAGACACCATCAAGGAGGAGGGAGCTGGCTCGAATGGCCCGGCAACGGAGGCTGGATGCCACTGTCGCCGAATATCGGCGGCTGGTTGCCCTGGAGGAGGAGGAGACGCAGTCTACAGGAACAGCAACAACATCCACTGGGACAGCTGCATCCTCCTCCGTGCCCCCACGGGCTGCCAGCCAGCGCAGTGCTTCAGTGGTACGGAGCCGGACTACCAAAGCCAAACGCCACCGCGGAGCAGCAAAGACAGCAGCTGCCCGCCACAGGATTTGCAAGGCACGCCAGCGCCGCTTATGCCTCAGAGTGTCCCACCTGGAGCAGGAGGTCCTAAGCTATAAGAACTTGGTGGAGGGCCTCCGTTTCGACCATGCCACCCTCCGCAAGGAGCATGATGCCCTGGCCGCTAAAGTCAACAGCACCCTGCCGTAGTGTCCCTTGCCCCTTTTTGAGAGACTTTTGGGGGGTGGGAATTGGGAGGGTTTTTTTTTGGGGACTTTTGAAGGACAATCGTTGGGGTTAGGGAGGGTCTTGCGGGAGATTATTTTGTTAGGGCTAAAAAAATATACTTTTTGAAACTTTATCTGACCATACCTGTTTTTTACTGCTTTTGAGTCTGGTGGGTGGGGGTTTAACAGTAAGTTTGTTTTCCTGAATAGTCCTAGGACTTTAGTAGTACTACCGTCAATCTCTCGTCTCTCCTAATACTCCATTATGCTACCTCCAACCAAACGCTTATCTTACCTGTAATTTGTGTTTGAAAGTAGGGCTAGGCCCAGGGCTTGCTCCACGGGAAATGGCGATTAAGGTTGGCAATCCAGGGCCGATGAAATTTCCTCCTCATTGCGGTGGTACTAGTGGTGTGACACAGTGTCAGTTGCATGCCTATGGAAAAAAAGAAAATTAAACCTGGGTTGTCCTTACTGTAGCATTACAACGGTACGATAGAGAATATAGCAGGTGACAGTAGACTAGAACAGTGCCACAATGTAGCCTAACAAATGGTAAAGTATTGATAGTATAACTTGTACTTGTGTTGGATTTTTGACATTGGCTACTACTACAAGAAATAGTACTGAAGCTGAGTAAGTCTAGAATATATCCTCAGATTCCTTCACCAGCCTGTTGCTATGACCTTATCCTCCCCAGCAAGTGTGTGGAATTATTGATGTCATTTAGTCACACATCAAGCAAAACAACACAGCCCGGGGGAAGAGGGTTAGGGTTTGTAAAATGGATGGGAATGGGGGTTTCTTTTTGGGTAGGTTTTGTTGAGAGAAAAAAAAAACACAGCATGGACAAACAATAATTGAACATAAAGAAATGTTTGGGTACAAAGCTAACCATAAATCTTTTACGTGACATAAAGGAAGTGCATGCACTACTGAATGCATTGTTACTGAAAAGTAAGTAGTACTTTTGACAACCGTGAATTACAGAATGTGACAGTACAGGGCTACATTAAACTAGGTTTAAAAAATAGCCGAAGTAAAACCTATAGAATGGCTGTAGGGATCAATTTAGAAGCAGAGAGAGATCAAAGAAATGCAGTCACACTCATAGAAGAAAACAATGGATACTGTATCTGTATGTTGTTGTAGTTGTCCTCCTGTTGAATTTGGTAAGTAAGTTGCATGCAGCAAACAATTCCTCTTATTAGCGGCACTCCTCCATTCCAGGTGACGCTTCGTCCATCAATGTTGGTGACCAGAAGACACCCTGTCCACTGCCTGGCTGGCGGATGCTGAATTGCGGCTCGCTAATGTGAAGCCTGACTCCATCCTTTTTTCCTCATTGCACAGACTGAATCCCGGCCTGTAATTATTGAACGAAAAACAGCACTGATAAATAAATATAAGGTATGTACGCTGTGTAGTGCAAAAAGTCACACTTTGATTTTCCTAATAGACAGTACAATATTTCTAAAAGTGCGTACTCTGTCTGAGTCATCTTTTGAAGGATAAATAAGTATGGGCAAATTAATTTAGCGGATCTTTCCCCTCAAGCTAGGTGTACTGTAAACTGTGTTTTAGAACAAAATTAGACCTTTCCAGCAGTGCTCCCACCCAGACCCTTACTAAAGCCAGTCGCAAAAATGTACAAGACCCCCAATCAGATCTCAAAAAACGAAGCCTAGCAGAAAACTGGTGACAAAACGTACTTCGAAAGTAAAAGTAGGCCCAAATACCCCCTTACCCACCGTGGATTGTATTCAAACCACTTGCAAGCAAGCAAAAGTATCCATAGCCAGCATCGCTCCAAGACTTGAAAACCCCCCCACCCAAACACATGCAATAGAAATACTGCTAACCCTAACGAGCCCTAAGTTAAGAATAGTGGCAAAGGCTTTCTTTAACTATGCCAAATCCCCCCTTTCCCACCATGGATTTTCTTCAAATGACTTGCAACCAAAATTACACATTCTCACAAGTGCTCTAAGACCCCAGAACTCAGTTGCAAAAATCTAGAACACCCCGAAACACATGCAATCCTGCTGCTAGGGCTAACCCTAACGAACCCTAAGTTACAAAAAGTGCCAAAAGGCTTTTCCTTATGTATTTTGTCCCAACCACTTCTATCCGGTATTAGACCTTCCCAGGAATGCCCCAAGACCCGCCAACCCACCCGCCAAAAAGCACAACACCCCCAAACAGCCAAAAAGGAAAATCTCATACTTACAATATTTCTCGGCCTTCGGTCCAAACGCGCTGTGCAGCTAGGCCATAACTCCCGTTTTCCACCACGGATTTCGTGAAAAGCAAATGCAATCAAGATTAGACTGTCCCAGCAGTGCTCCCAGACCCCAAAACTCACCCACAAACACCCGGAACCCCCCAAAGAGCAACTCAAAGGCAAGCAAGTCAGCAAAAACACAAAAAAAATCTGCCTCCGATTTGGTCCAAACCACTTTTATCCGGTATTAGAGTTTCCCAGCAATGGCCCCAGAGCCGTCAACCCAGGAGAAAACTAGTAGAAGACCCCCAAACATCCAAAAAGCAAAAGTACAAAAATGGGGACTAAGTAATTTTTTTGCCAATTTCCCAAATCACTCCGCGCGCGCTCTGCAGCTAGGCCCTAACTCCCCTCTGCCACCATGGATTTGCTTCAAACCTCTTGCAAACTAAAGTATCCATAGCCAGCAGTGCTCCCAGACCCCGAAACCCACCCACAAACACCAGGAAGCCCCCCAAACAGGCCCCCGAAAATGCTACATTGAGCAAAATGTCAGAAATAGCAAAAACAAAATCAGCGTGGATTTTGTCCCAACCACTTCTATCCGGTATTAGACCTTCCCAGGAATGCCCCAAGACCCGCCTACCCACCCGCCAAAAAGCACAACACCCCCAAACAGCCAAAAAGGAAAATCTCATACTTACAATATTTCTCAGCCTTCGGTCCAAACGCGCTGTGCAGCTAGGCCATAACTCCCGTTTTCCACCACGGATTTCCTGAAAAGCAAATGCAATCAAGATTAGACTGTCCCAGCAGTGCTCCCAGACCCCAAAACTCACCCACAAACACCCGGAACCCCCCCAAAGAGCACCTCAAAGGCAAGCAAGTCAGCAAAAGCACAAAAAAAATTCCGCCTCCGATTTGGTCCAAACCACTTTTATCCGGTATTAGAGTTTCCCAGCAATGGCCCCAGAGCCGTCAACCCAGGAGAAAACTAGTAGAAGACCCCCAAACAGCCAAAAAGCAAAAGTCCAAAAATGGGGACTAAGTAATTTTTTTGCCAATTTCCCAAATCACTCCGCGCGCGCTCTGCAGCTAGGCCCTAACTCTCCTCTGCCACCATGGATTTGCTTCAAACCTCTTGCAAACTAAAGTATACATAGCCAGCAGTGCTCCCAGACCCCGAAACCCACCCACAAACACCAGGAAGCCCCCCAAACAGGCCCCCGAAAACGCTACATTGAGCAAAATGTCAGAAATAGCAAAAACAAAATCAGCGTGGATTTTGTCCCAACCACTTCTATCCGGTATTAGACCTTCCCAGGAATGCCCCAAGACCCGCCTACCCACCCGCCAAAAAGCACAACACCCCCAAACAGCCAAAAAGGAAAATCTCATACTTACAATATTTCTCAGCCTTCGGTCCAAACGCGCTGTGCAGCTAGGCCATAACTCCCGTTTTCCACCACGGATTTCCTGAAAAGCAAATGCAATCAAGATTAGACTGTCCCAGCAGTGCTCCCAGACCCGAAAACTCAGCCACAAACACCCGGAACCCCCCCAAAGAGCACCTCAAAGGCAAGCAAGTCAGCAAAAACACACACAAAAATCCGCCTCCGATTTGGTCCAAACCACTTTTATCCGGTATTAGAGCTTCCCAGCAATGGCCCCAGAGCCGTCAACTCACCCGCAAAGAAGTAGAACACCCCCACAAGTGCTGAGTCTTTCTTCATTGGGCGTAATCCAGCCCTCTGCTTTGATGGAAATAGGAGTCTGGAGGAGGAGTATAGAGGAGCATGTTCTTCTGAACTTGTGAACCTGAGGAATGCAGACTGCGGCACCTTCAAATCAATAAGCAAACAAGTGAAGACAGTTCTGCTGATGGGCTTGTTTTTGTGATTAGGTGATTAAAGTTTGAATTATATTAACTGTGCACAACAAAGAAAGACAGACACACAGGAATAAAAGTGAATAAGGAGAAAAAGAAAGTTATTGATTCATTGTCTCATTTTCAGGGCTCGGTGTCAGGGTCCAGGAATAAGAATAAGGCTTCGTCATCATCCTCTTCAAATTCAGGCAGGGTGTGCTCAGTGTCACCTAACAGAGAAGAAATTCCCTCATCTACGTTGCTGTCCACCTCGTCTTCATCCGGCGTGCTTTCTCGTACTTTGTAATCTGGTGGTATGAGGTGCTGATTCGTCTTGATCATTGTTAACCTCTCCACATTTTTGGGCGAGAGGCGGCTCCGTTTGGGAGTTACAATGCCACCAGCAGCACTGAAAACACGTTCAGAAGACACGCTTGCAAGTGGGCAAGACAAGTAGTTTAAAGCCAGGTTGGAGAGCTGTCGCCACAATTCTTTTTTCCCATGCCAATACGCCAATGGGTCAGCATTAACATAGACCTCTGTTGAGTCATTCAGATAGTACTTCACCGTCGACTCAAGGTCCTCCTCCAAGGTTCCTCCACTTTGCTTAGCTGTTGCTGTGACCTTTTGAGAACCAAACCCAAGCAGAGCTAGCCAATCCTCTTCAGCCTCCAATGTTACTGTTGTGTCTGGTGCAGATGATCCGGTTGCCCGTGTCTTTAACGGCTGAGATGTCACTTGTGCCACAGCCACAGGTGCAGAAGTGGATTGTTTTGACTGGGGATGGCCTGCTGATGCTGATGTACTGCCTTTTCCTTCAATGAGCTGCCGTTCTCTTTCAAACCTCTTGGCTGACAAGACTAGCCAACGTTTGTACTTTGTAACATCTTCATCATCAAAAGGAAAGAAAGCTTGGCCTGCCAGCGCCTTTTTGTAGCGTGGATCCAGAATAGTAGCACAAATGTAATGCTGTTCTGAGTGGATCATTTTAAGACGTTCATCACCTTGTAGGCGCTCTAATAATTTCTCCGCCAAAACAAAAGGGTCTTGTTTTTTTTTCATTTTTTTGAAACACAGAAGACACCGCCTTCAGTTGGTGCTCCAGCATGTACAACAATGGGATAGCTTTTCCCAAATTACAGTCCTCCTTGCTGACTGCACGTGTGAAGAACTCAAAAGGACGAAGCATGTCTGTCAGGCTTTTAACTATTTCCCATTGCGCCGCGTCCATCCTCAGGTCCTTGTGAGCTGTACCCTGTTTTAAGAAATAATGATCGAGTACCGTATACTGCTCATACAGACGCTCAAGCATGTAGAAGGTTGAGTTCCAACGTGTTGCCACCTCCTGGATGAGTGCGTTCACTGACATTCGACGTTCATGTTCCAGGCTCCTCAGATGCTTCCAGGCCTTAAAAGAATGGCTGAAATGGTTGCACATTTTTCGGCAGGTGTCCACTACCTCGTACGCTGGACTGTCTTTATCACTCAAGAATTTTTTTTTTTTTTTTTTGTAATTTTTGAAGACCTTTATTGTGCATGTTACATTAGTACAAATACGGGCCTACAACCATCCGGCCGGCCACAAAGCTTATGAGCACAGATGTCAACATTACGAACTTCCGGCGGCAACAAACATTACTACAGCAATTGGTCACAGTTACACTGGAAAGGACATGCCGCCAGGGAGAAGGATCAATAAGGTCAAATTTTAAAGTTTTTTATGAAAGAAAAATCAATGAAGGATAGGCATAAAGGAGATCCGAGTCCGTACATTGAGTCCACATGAATAGGCAGCAATAGAATTTTATCAATTACGTTAAGCTCTTCGTCAAAGCGGCTAAGCAATAAAGGAACAAAACGGTCAACAGGAGCCACACTCGTGCCACTTCCAGTGCCACCCACTCCCAACCATACCCTATCACAGACCCAGAAAGGAAGACAGCATGAGAAAGCGCAGTAAGGTAAAAGAAAAGGCCCATAGAACCAAAAACAGAAATTAAATCTACCCCCCCACCCTGCACCAACGCGGAGGCTACGGCCTACCCCCCCCGACAATGTGCCTGTCGCCCCATAAAGAACCCGAAATGTAGGTCAAGCAAAAGAAAAAGAAAAGAAAAAGGAGGAAAGGTAATAAAGACGTCACCGCAGAGTTTAGAGAGTGAGAAAAGGCCATCCTAATCTACAACCCCCAAAAACTACAAGTGAAACGGGAGGAGGAGCCAATCAGAGCGTTTCCGGTACCCCAGTCAGAAACACAATCCCCACACAATTTTCGGCTGTTAAGAACCAGTGATTAGTGCAAAAGCAGTTCGGGAAAAACATTGCAATACGTGCGATTTTAGACAAGAGTGCACTACTTCCAACCCCGGTCCCACCAGCCCAGCAACCGACAGTACATGGATAACCTAGCCCCGACCCAACAACAGACAGACCCAAATTACAAAGCGCATGAAGAATGCCCGCCCCCACCAAGACAAAGAACCAGCATGGCCGCACTTCGACCTAGCCCTGGCCCGAACGTGGATACACCCCCAGACTCGCCACCCAAGAGAGGCCCGCCCACCACATGACCAAGGAGTAAAATGGCAGGAGGGAGGAGGTCAGCAACGAGAAGGCACAAAATGGCCGCGAAGAGTCATCAGGGAGTTTTACGAGTTTAACAAAATGTACCATAGTCCCACCAAGGGCACACGTTGTTACAAGCAGGATAGTAAGGAGGCTCAGCGCAGGAGGAATGGGCAGCTGCAACGTCTTAGTCAGTCCTCGAGGCACACACGACAGGGAATCCAGCCACAATGTTGCGCACTGCATTGGGAGGGGAAACAAAGTGTCCCGTGTAGAATCTTCAAGCCGAGGGTCATGAGCAACAGCGGAGCACACAGCGAGCTCAGCTAAACAACAGTCCAGGGAGAGCGCAGACTCCCAACACGGTGCAGGCGGCGACAGGCGGCAACTTTGAGATCCCGGTTCAGCAGCGCACCGTCCCGACACAGACGCCATTTGGTCCAGCCTGTCCCCCAATTCCAGGCAGCCGCGGCGGATTTCCGAGCGGAGATCGTGCAAGGCCGAGAGAACGGTTCTAAGCGAGGGTTCAGACTGTTGTCCCCGGGAACTAGTTCCCCGGGGGATCCCTCGAGTCTCAGGCACTCCCGCCGTCGGGGCGGCACCGGTCGCTGGCGTGGATGGGCATACTTCACCGCAAAACCTGGCGGCGCACTCCGCCATCATGTACATATGGAACCAACAGTCGCCGGGAAAAGGAGAGCACTGGCGCCCCCCCTTTTAAGCTGCTATCCGAGAGCCGTGCACCCTGCCTAAAGGTTATTCCGCTCGATGTAGGCGACCCTCAGCGTTCTCAGGTGGCGAGGCACGGGGTCCGCAGGCAATGCGTGACCCAAGATGGCCGGGCAGTCTCCTCCCGTACCTGCCGTCTCCAACAAGGGCTCTGCCGAGACGGGGCACAACAGCTCCGCAGTCCCAGTCCTCTCGCCGTCTGTCCCACTCCGCCCCAGGCGACTGAGCTCGAAAAGCGCCACTCAGGAGTCACTCCGGTTCCGCCACAGCCAGCGCCGGCGGAGCGCTCCGGCCGGCAACAGGTCCCCGGGGCACGGCAGGAGGAGTCCTCGTCCGTGGGGTCCAGGGTCAGGAGGCGAATATCTTCGGCTGCCGGGCGATTCACGGGTCCGGGAAAGCACCGCCAAGGTTAGTGCCGTTTCGCACACTGTCCACCGTCAAGTGTGCCAGGATTCGAGATCAGGATTGCAGATCGGCAGAAAAAGACTCGCGGAGCAGGGAGCCTACAGGTCCGCTCCGATCGCCATCTTGGCTCCTCCCCTCACTCAAGAATTTTTTAACAACCAGGTTTATACAGTGCGCCAAACACGGCACTCTGAAATAGTGACCCAGCTCCATGGCCTTAACTACATTGGCCCCATTATCCGTGGAAACAGCCAGTCAAGGACCTTTGTGTTAAACTCATCCAAAATGTTTTGTGCTGTGTGACGTTTCTCCAAACCAAACATGGCTAGTGTTGCATGTTTCCGAGCAGCTTTAAAAACTTGGTCCGGGTCAACACCTGCGTTTAGCTTTGCTTTAACCCCTGAAAAAGAGACCCAGTGTGCAGTGATGCACATGTAATCAGCGCCTGCACCACTGGTCCACATGTCTGTTGTCAGATGTATAGTGTGAACAGCACTCTTCTGCAAAGCTGCCCCAATCACCTCCAGCACATCTTCATGTATGCTGGAACCGCAACTCTGGCAAAATAGAACCGGCTAGGAACCTTCCATTTAGGGCAGAGCGCTGCCACTAATTCTCGAAAACCAACCCCTTCTACAAAAGAAAAAGGGAGAAGGTCCAGTGCTAGAATTTTAGCCAGCTTAGTGTTATACAGACGCGTCAGTGGGTGGTTGCGTTCATATTGCGCTTCTGTAAACAACATCTTTTTAATGTTGCCCTGGACCAAGCATTTACGGGATGATGATGATTATATCTTCGACCCAGTTACGCTCGCTGATAAACCTTTTCGCATTGGTGTCTCACTCTCTCCCACACTCTTAGAGTGGCTCACATGGGGTGTGCTGCTGACAGGGGTACTAGGTGTAAGTGAAGTGTTTGACACGTCTTCTTCCTCCTCGTCATCATCAGATGAAACAGCATTACGTGCAATTCGGGCTTCCTTGATCGCCTGTAGGTGCGCAAACCATTTGACAGCGTGCTTTCTTTCAAGATGACCTCTCTGACCTCCGGTACCATAGTTGGAACCAAACTTACCACGACTAACTGCCAACTTACAAATGCTACAAATGGCGAGGTTTTCCTTTTTTGGGCAAACACTAAAGAAGTCCCAAACTGCGGACTTGAAATGTCTTTGGGGGCCGGAGGAGGCGGCGATACTGGTGGTGGTGGTCCTGCTGCTAATGCCAGATGAAGTGGAGGATGTGGATTGCCGAACTTCAGTACGTTTTGCACTTTCACCACCACTAATTGAGGTCGAGGTGGATGGTGGTCCCTTCTGGCGATTAAGAAATATGGAAGCGGTAGGTGTTGGTGTACTAGTTAACTCCAATGATTGTGGTGTTTCTTCCATTGCCTCCTCGTCGACAACATCATCACGCTCAGCAGCTTCTCGGGCTAGGGTCAAAATGTCTTTTTGCTGCATACCCGCTGGGGCTGCAGTGACCTTTATGATGACTGCGTCTTCGTCGTGAGTTTTCTTCATCAGCAGGAGTATCCGCCACTTCTTGTTGAGCCTCATCACACTCCATAACTATGAGTCTTTCGACGACCTTCCTTTTACGCTTAACTACCTTTGTCAGATCATGGTGTGCCTCACTGTCAGACGGCAGTGATGGTGGTTCCCAATTTTGATCCGTATCATCAGAAGGAGGTGGGCTTGAAGAAGATGTAGACCTCACCCTTGATCTCTTCCTTGCTAGGGGTGTGGAAGACAATGAATGATCATCAGGAGGAGTGGCTTCCTCAAATGATACCTCGCCTTGATTGTTGATTTCCTGATGTGCCCCTACTTCGGGAGGAACAACTATTGTGGGCACTTGTGACCCTCCATGCACCTCTTCTTGCGCATCTCCTTGCGCTGCCTCTCCTTCCACATGTACTTGGGCTTGTACTTGCACATGTGGTTATTGTTGCGGCTGTGGTTGTTCAACACTCTTCAAATGAGTTACAACAACCTGTGTTGATTCAGGGACATTGCTGCTACTTTCTTGCGATGAGCCAACATCACTGGTCGATGGTGATTGAACAACTAGACTAAGTGCCTCTGCAGCACTCAAGGGCTTGGACTTAAGTTGGCGTGGTGGTGGTGGTGGCTGAGCCCAATGGAGCGGGGGTGCTGCTCCCAGCTTGGTCCCCAGCAGATCCCTTTGCTGCTGCAGGCGTACTTTTTTTTTTACTCCCAAAAAACGTGACGGGCGGCACACCAGTCTCCTTGGTAACTTGATTCTTCTGCTCCTTACTGGCAACTTTCTTGCTAGAGGCGCTATGGGGAACTTTTTTTGGGGCCATCTTCTTCAGAGCAGGTCAGAACAGCAGGCCGCAGTTGCACGAGTTGCAGAGTTGTCTGTGGCCAGACGTGACATCGCGTGACGTTATGCTGCACACACACACCGCTGCAGGACTTCTTCCTGGCACTGGTGGTTCTCTTGAGTCTTGTGCACCTAAAAGCAATGGAAGACAGAGGAACATCAGTTCAGTTATACACCCCAAAAAAATCTAAAAAACACAGAAAAATCAGCACAATCCCATGCCCTCCATGATGTTTAAATTCAAGACACCCCACAGAAAGACTAGGCACATGCACCACTCACTACTCCTGGTGAAAAGGCCACAACAACAGCCCAAAAAACGAAAATCACAGAAAAATCAGCACAATCCCAGGCCCTCCATGATGTTTAAATTCAAGACACCCCACAGAAAGACTAGGCCTATGCACCACTCAGTACCTCTGGCCCCTCCCTCCCAGCACATGGCGAACTCTCGCGATACGTGATCACGGTGTACTCGCGTTGACAAACTCTCGCTGTGCAAGGTGGCGAGCGCGATGACGTAATCGCGGTCGCCAAACTCCCGCGGGATCTCGCAGCAAAATCCAAAATGGCGCAGCACTCGCAAAATATCGGGAAAAACAACTCGGCAAACGCTGAATGACGGTAAGTGAACGCCGTGCGCCGCAAAATTGTATCACCAAGAAAAAAAAATCCGCTGCGTGCGAATTTGCGGATTTTCGGTAAATTCACGAGCGTTCGCGGATTGCGAATTTACCGAAAATCCACAAAATCCGCGAGCGGAACGGATTTTCCGCCCATGCTTAATTGGAATGTTTCAGGGTCAGAGTAAGTTGGACCACGAGCAACATTTGTTTTATATATAGCCTGTCTGTTGTGTGATCGGCAGCAGAAGGCAGACTTGCTGCTCTCCGTGGTCTGGTGCCCTGTCACCCGTCCAGTACACTGTTCTGCACCGTCTCGTCTCTCAATCATCATTACTCATAGCTGCTGTGCACCTCGGAGGGTCTGGCCCCTGCCTGGCAGGATAAAGCTTGCATGCTCAGTGCTGCCTTAGGCTGTATAATAGACCACATTTCTGCATTGATTCAGCGGCCAGCCTGTAGGCCAGGGCAGGGTAGGGACCAACGACATAGGTACAAGAGCTTTGTGAGTCCCGCTCCCCGCGAAGCCGCTGTCCGGAGCCTCACTCACACGGTCAAAGAGAGACTCGAGAGTGACTAGTGTGCACTACTACTGGCAGTCTGGCACTGGCTAGTCTCCTCCAGTACGTGTGCACTGGGCTGGCTGGCCTGCATCTGTGTGTGCACTGTCTGCTGCCCCAGCCTTCAATCCTGTCCTAGAGTAGCCGCCTTTTTCAACTCAAGGATGCCAGGAGTGGACCAGGACGGTTTGGTTTACTGACTTTATCCTGCCCCAATCTTAGTAAGTGATAATTAATTTTTCCCTCCAGGCTACCTATACAGTAGGAACTTGTCTAGGTTGAGATTTATGCCTCAGTGACAGGCTGTGTGTTTACTGACCAATGTGTCATTCCTGCCTGGCCGGGTACAGGCGCAGGAAAGGCTTGTAGGTAACATTTGCCCACCACATTGAGAAGCGCTTGGTTGAAGGACTTGCGCTGCTACTCTTGGGAGCAATCTCTCCACCCTATTGTGCTGCAGCCTAAGGGCCCTGTTATTGTGGTGCTTATTCTGCAGACCAAGTTTGTCAGGGATTACGGGGTCTAAACCACATGGAAACTGCTTTTGTGTAGGTTTTTTTTTGCCCTGGATGGGTAAGTTGATGAGGGCCTCAACGATAAAAAGAGAAATGTGCAGAGACACAAGTTTTCTGACTGCAGATTGGCTATGAGGGTCAGAAACCGCTCCTCAAGTGCGCTGGGATAAGATCTTACAAGACATGTCTTTTAATTTTAACTTTTATAAATGATGTGTGAGTATTGGGTAAATAAGGAAATGAAAATCTTCTGGGAAATGGTTGCAGTGTACCTGTTGTGCTGGTGGTTCTAGGGTTTGACTGTTGCGCCGCTGACAGACGCCCAGTCACACGACGATTACTTGTAGTGTAAAATACAATGGGGAAAGCTTGTCTGCTTGTCACAAACTTGAGTCCGACATGGAAAGTTGACATTCGGACATCATAGATTGAAACTTGAATGAAACACTGGTTTCCATCAAGCTTCTCTCCATTCTCTCTCTCTCTTCTCTTTTTTGGCTTCTTCCCCTCTTGTCCCTAATAATTTTTACATTTGGTCTTTTTAGGGTCACACATCTGCTTTCTCTCTACTTTCTTTTTCTTGCCTCAGTCTGTTTTCTTTCACTACGCCCTCCTCTTTCCTTTCTCGGTCTTCTCATCCCCTCCTTCCTCTTGCCTTTCTCTCCTCTTTCCATACCGTTCTTTCTGCCCACTCTCTTTACTATGCCAGTGTCTCCCTTCCTCCATCTCTCTGCAACTTATATAGCAGAATTATAAATTCAGCTGACACAATGCTTTAATATGCCTGTGAAAACAAAATACTTTTAATTTGCAGAAATGCACATCAGCAGGCACGTTCCAAACCACTTACCAGCCAGTTGACTTTATTCTAGTGGTTTTAAGGAGCACGAGACCGAACAGTTACCTGGGGCCTTAATGGTGATCAATCAGGTCATGATATTGCAGAGTAACCCACTGCTCTTCGAAAACAAGGGGCGGCAATCTGAGGGATAGCCCAGGGCGCCACAAGCTCTAGCTACGCCGACTCACTTTCTTTCCATCTCCTCCCGAGACCGGTCTCCGCCACATCTTTTGCGAGGTCCTCTGAGCCTTCCACCTATTGGCTAACTTCCATGCTTTCTTGTTTTTAATTTCCTTTTACAACTCCGGGCTTGTTTAAATGGTTACTCTGGAGAGAACTCCGCAGTCGCACAGTATCAAACCACGAAGTCAGTGCTCTCCTCATGCACTCTACTGTTAACTTGTGTTACAAGCACTGCACTTTAGAGAACATGCAGCACGGATTTTTATACCACTCGTTACTTCGGTTTGCCGATTGCTCACAGCTGCACAAAACTGTAGCTGTTCTTTAACCACAATGAGCAGGACGCGAAAAATGAGCCCTGCCCTGCGTGACTGCAGACCAGATGTGCTCCCCATCCCACCCCGACCATCTGTGCAGCAGCCAAAGGGGCCAGAATATATACACACTCCCTCTCCTCTCACAGCTAAAGGCACCCTAGATGTGTTTCCCAATGGGGTGCCATTCATTCAGGCTATGAAAATAGAACATTATGAAACTCCTCTCTTCTTAGAATCGCAGGCACAGGAAGAAGTGTTCTAAGAATGGCTGCAGGTAAAGTCAATACATTTAACGGAAAATGTTGCTAAGGAACACTATTCGAGTAAAGGTACTAGCTTTAAACCCTAGCTCACCACATCCCTTTCACATATTACTGCCAATAAAATGCAGATCCCACCAAAGAAAGGAACTCTACAAGACCTTTAAAGCAGCAATGGTAAATTCAACAGGTCTGAGCTTGACAAGATGCGCAGATACTATTTTTGTTTTAAACATTTCATATAGCAAGAATATACAACAAAAAGAAACAAGCATTGGCATTGCCAACATGTCTCGCTTTTGGGACCTTATACGTGTTTAACCATGCAACAGTTGTTGTTGCACTAAGGATATTGTGCTGCATAACTAAATACTTACAAGGTCCCCAAAAAGCGAGACCTATTGGCTATGCAAATGCTTGTTTTAATTGGTTTTGAGAACACAACAATGTTACCCTTTCTCGTTCTCACAGGTATAGGAACAGCCTTTCCACTGATGCGACACTGCATTCTGCCTTTCACTGAGGAAAAGATCTTTTATAATATCCTGATTTTCTAACCCCTTTAGAGCTATTTGTACAGCAGCATTTTAATTTATCGGTAAGAATGGAAGTCCTGACACATTCTAATGCTGTCCCACCTCCGCAATTTCTTCTTTTGTCTCAATATCTCTCCCTGAATTCTTCGTTTTACCAACAGTTTGTGTATTCCTAACCTCCAATGAAGCTTCAAACTGCATAATGGGGGCTCTCAAATGTCACCCTTGTTGTGAGTTCTGAGATGTGAGACTATAAATTGTTCTCACTACTCCACAGTCTCAAGTAAGTAGTCCTTTGACTTACTGCATTACTTTGGCTGGTAACAGTTTCCTATTGTTTGTGAGGAGTTTAGAAGCACACAGGGAGTTGCCTAACAGTTAGACCATTCATATTAAGTGCAAAGGTGTGGGGTAGGCCCGCAAGAGTAGCTAGAAAATTAAAATACCCCCACTTTGAACCAAAGCTCTGATGTCACAAAGAAAGTGAAATAAGTGAGCCAACCCTCCCTAGACAAGCTTCCACACCTCTTCCATCCAAACATCTATCCATGCATCGTTTCACCCTCCTACAATCCACCGACTGATATCCACCATTTCACCCTTAGTCTCTGTCATCCATTCATTCTTCCATCTATCTTTCAGTCTTTCACCATTCCAACCAACCATCCATCCATTGTTTCACCCATCCCTTGACCCATCTGTCCTGTCACCCTTTCTTTGACCTATCCATCCTTAAACCCATACACCCACGACCCATAGATCCTTTCACCCACCCACACACCCTTTCATCCAACCAGGCATCCTTTCACCCATCCACCTTTTCTCTCATCCTTTCACCCACACATCTTTTCACCTATTTTCCCACCCATACATCCTATCACTGATTCACCCACCCATGCATACTTTCACCCATCCACCCTTTTTACCTATCTTTTCTTTCAAGCACACATCACTTCACTCATCCACCCTTTCAACCATTCTTTCACCTTCTTGCAAACCTTTTCACCCATCCACCTACTTTTTCATCCACCCATGCATTCTTTCACCCATCCTTTCTCACGCATCCACCCTTTCATCCATCGTTTCACCCATGCAGTCATCTTTCCACCCATCCTTTTTTTACCCCTCCTTTCTCTCACAAATCCTTTTACCATCCACCCTTTCACCCTCCAATACATCCATTCATCCACCAACCATTCCATCCATAATATCATCTACCCATGCATCCTTTTACCCATCCACGTTTTGACCAATCCTGTTACTCATCCATGCACTCATCCACCCATCCTTTCACCCCCCACGCATCCTTTCATTCACCAAACATTTCATCCATCCTTTCACTCACCCATGCATCCTTTTACCTATCCAGCAGTCAATCAATCCTTTCACTCAGCCACGCACCCTTTCACCAATCTTTTCACCCCATGCATCCTTTCAGCCATTACAAATTTTACCCATCATTTGACAAGCATGCATCCTTTAACTCATCCTTCCTTACAACCTTCAATCATTCTTTCGCATTTATATCAGCCCATCTTTATTTGGTTAATTGTGAGCTTTAATCTGCTGAGGTGCACACAAAAGAGGCCCATAAAAAACCCCATCCTGCTGTGGCTGCTAAAGCGTGGTGGGGGGGTGGAAGTGAGGGGGGGGGTTCACATCGTCCCTATAGAAGGGGTGTCCTCATATTTAGTTTATGAAAACATGATGTTTTCAAACAATATATGCAATTATCACTGGAGTAACCTTCACCTTTAGCTGATTGCAACATAGTGTGGCAGTGTTTGCCTGACTTTGAATATATGCTGTCAATTGAGGTTATTCGTGTTCCCATTACTTACTGCTCTTTGAAGCCCACCAGAGGGTCCGCTGGATGAAGGTTTGCCAGGGCCTCCCAGACCCCTCTTTGATGCGGCACAGGCAGACCCTTTAAAAATGGTGGACTCATTGGAAATTGTTTGAGAATGTGACGCTTCAAGAATATAAGCTGGGGCTGTTCTGTGGCTTAGTGGACATTGCTTGGACCTAGATATATCTACACCCAGCTGCTGCTGTTTGTTTACTGTGTGCTTTCCCCAGGATAGGGCTCTGATTAAGGAACTGTGAAAGTCAGCTCGCCTTTCCTGCTGCTGCCCTTTCCCTGCGTGGAATCCGGTAGCTGGCTCAAAGACAACAAAGTTCGCATCCGGTGCCGTGACAATATGCTCTACTACTCGCTACAAGATTGGAGGTGGGTTGCTGAAGAAGTAACCTCAATGACTACCGGTTGTGATGTTGGGCCTCAGGCCCACATGGTGATGAGAGACAGATACGAACACTCGGTATTATGGTGCATTAACTGGCCTCGAGCACGTGCACCCGGACCTCTTTATTAGCCGGCTCACGTCACTCGTGACGCCGGTGGTGGATGGGTGTGGGGTGCAGTGTGTCCACTCCCATAGGGGGAGTGGCTCCTAGACCAGTGCCTGTCGAGACACTAGAACGTGTCTCGCAGGACACTACATTCCTTTCCACCTTTATTAAAGAACAAACAAAATGCTAGTCCAACCTGTGGGGACAAAACAATTAACTAAAACACCACAGGGTCCATCAGTCTTCTGGGACAGGTGGCAGGAAGACGCCAGACATAGGTTGATGACTGTGCCTGCAGCAGGGCCTTCTCGGTTGGCGCTCGTAGTTTAACCTGACCGGTTCAGGACACGACCGCTTGCCTGGAGATGTCCGCTGCGCTCTAGTAACATGCTGGTGGAAGCATGCCTTTTTGGTCCCAGGTGGCTGGCTTCCTTTAGCTGACCTTGAGGATGGTACGTGGTGATTAATAACAGTTCATAAACTGGGTGCGTCAAGATCATGGTTGGAGTCCAATGGTGAAAGTTCACAGGATTGTTTCTGGATCGCTTGAAGTCTCTCTTGGGCTGTTTTGCTGTGTCCGGCGACCTGCCGGTGGGGCAATGTCTCTTCCAGCTCTCCCGTCTGGGGAGGCCCTTCTTCGGGCTTGCCACGGGACTGCTGGTAGGCTGTGGTTGGGGCTGCGTATGTGCCGGCTGGGGGCAGCTGCAAGCCGCTGATGAGCCAGTAGCCAGTCTCTCGCACAAACCTCAAGGGTGTATGGGTCTTGGTCAGGACATGCTCTCTCTGCCGCAGTTCGGGTTAGCAGTTAGCCTCTGAGTTTTCTTGTCTGCCGGTTTGGCACTAGTAAAAGACTCCACTCCATGTGTCTCCAAGACGGTGTCAGTAGACGCACTTGATGAGGGCTGGCCTGGTAGCATTGCCAGCCGTGTGGTGAATCAGGACGATGGCGGGTGACGACTTGCCTTGATTGGCGTAGGCGTCTAGTCTGGAGTTGATCGCCTGAGGCAGGGGTTGGCCAGGTACCTCTGTGTTCTCTGGTGAGGTACTTGCATTCGTGTACATGGACTTCTTGGGCTGTTGGGACTTTGATGATGGAGGAGTGATGAACACGCTGAGGAACGTATGACTTGAGACTCGGTTCGCGCAGGCTGTGCGGCTTACTCTCGGACTCCCACTGTGCGGTTGCAAGTTCCTTCTCGGGTTATCCCCCTCTTCCCTTGCTGTTGCTGTGTCAGGACACACTCCTGTGTTAGCTTGGTCTTTCTTCATCGTCCGGCCCTGCCACTCACGACTTCCTTTTCTGACCTCAGCTGGTTGTCCGATTCTTCGTGTACACCCTCCGGTCACACTTCCACATTTCTTGCTGAGAGCGGTGTCACGTACATGGCACTGATGACGTAACTTTAATTGGGCCTGGACATCAGGTGGCGATGATGAACTAGGAGAGGAGGATACTGTATGAACGTTATAGTCACTTGACTACCTCTTTGGAATCTTCTCTTGCACCTCTGGCATTTGCGATCAGGGGCAGGGATGCCGTTCGACTCCAACTGCTGACGCTCAGGCTGGACGGTCTCACTGTGAAGCGATGGGAGCAACGCGGTTTGCGCTTGCTCAATCAATCAATCAATCATCGCATTTATATAGCGCACTACTCACCCAGAGGGTCTCAAGGTGCTGGGGGAGGGGGGTCCGCTACTGCTCGAACAGCCAGGTCTTGAGTTGCTTCCTGAAGGCGAGGTGGTTCTGGGTCAAGCGGAGGTGGGTGGGGAGGGAGTTCCATGTCTTGGCGACGAGGTAGGAGAAGGACCGTCCCCCTGTGGTGGCTCTTCGGATGCGGGGGACGGCGGCGAGGGCATGGCTGGTCGATCGAAGCTGGCGTTTGGGAGCATAGAAGTTGAGGCGGCTGTTGAGGTATCCTGGGCCTTGGTTGTGTAGGGCTTTGTGTGCGTGGGTGAGGAGACGGAAGGTGATTCTCTTGTTGACCGGGAGCCAGTGCAGGTCTCTCAGGTGTCCGGAGATGTGGCTGCGACAGGGGATGTCCAGGATGAGTCGTGCTGAGGCGTTCTGGATCCGCTGGAGTCTCTTCTGGAGTTTGGCCGTGGTTCCGGCGTAGAGGGAGTTGCTGTAGTCCAGACGGCTGGTGACGAGGGCCTGGGTGACCGTCTTCCTGGTCTCGGTGGGGATCCACCGGAAGATCTCACGTAGCATGCGCAGGATGTTGAAGCACGACGAGGAGACGGCGTTGACTTGTCTGGTCATGGAGAGGGAGGAGCCAAGGATGAAGCCCAGGTTGCGTGCGTGGTCTGTTGGTTTGGGTGCGCTGCCTAGGGCGGGGGGCCACCAGGAGTCGTCCCAAGCGGCGGGTGAGGATCCCAGGATGAGGACTTCCGTCTTGTCCGAGTTCAGTTTCAGGCGGCTGTTCTTCATCCATTCGGCTACCTCTTTCATCCCTTCGTGAAGGTTGGCTCTGGCGGTGGCGGGGTCGTTGGTAAGGGAGAGGATCAGCTGGGTGTCGTCGGCGTAGGAGATGATGTTGAGGTTGTGCTGGCGTGCGATGTCTGCGAGGGGGCTCATGTAGACGTTGAAGAGGGTTGGGCTGAGCGAGGAGCCTTGAACGCCGCAGATGACTTCGGTGGCTTCAGATCTGAACGGAGGGAGGCGGACTCTCTGTGTCCTTCCGGCAAGGAAGGAGATGATCCACTCCAGTGCCTTCTCCTGGACTCCGACGTTGCTGAGGCGTTGTACTATGGTACGGTGGCAGACAGTGTCGAAGGCCGCGGAGAGGTCGAGGAGGATGAGGGCCGCTGTTTCTCCATTGTCGAGCAGCGCTCGGATGTCATCTGTGGCTGCGATCAGGGCGGTCTCGGTGCTGTGGTTGGCCCGGAAGCCAGACTGTGAGGGGTCGAGGGCTCTGTTTGTCTCGAGGAAGGCGGCCAGCTGCTTGTTGACGGTCTTCTCGATGACTTTTGCAGGAAACGGGAGCAGCGAGATGGGGCGGTAGTTCTTGAGGTCGGTGGGGTCGGCCGATGGTTTCTTAAGTAGGGCGCTGAGTTCGGCGTGCTTCCAGCTCTCCGGGAAGGTAGCGGTGTCGAAGGAGTTGTTGATGATGTCCCGCAGGTGGGGTGCAATGACAGCGTCGGCCTTGTTGAAGACGTGGTGGGGCAGGGGTCGGTCGGAGATCCGGAGTGGATGGAGTTCATTGTGCGGACTGTGTCTTTGGTGCTGATCGGAGTCCAGGCGCGGAGGGTGGTGGTGGGGGGCGGTGGTTCGGTCGTGGCGTTCGTCGGTTGAGTGCTGAAGCTGTTGTGTATGTCCGCGATCTTGTTGTGGAAGTAGGAGGTGAGGGAGTTGCAGAGGTCTTGCGAAGGGGTGATGTTGTTGTTTCCGGCGTTGGGGTTGGAGAGCTCTTTGACGATGTTGAAGAGTTCCTTGCTGTTGTGTGCTTTGTTGTCCGGACGTTCCTTGAATGCAGTTTTCTTGGTGGCGTGGATGAGTTGGTGGTGTTTTCGGGTTGCGAGCTTGAGGGCAGTCATGTTGTCCGGTGTTGGGTCTCTGCGCCAAGTTCTCTCGAGGGCTCGGCAGTTCTTCTTGGAGCTCTTGAGTTTGTCGGTGAACCATGGGGCTTTCTTGCTACCGGGTCTGCTAGGCGGGGTACTCAGGGGGGCGAGCTTGTCTGCGCAGTCGCTGATCTACTTCTTGAGGTTGGTGGCCGCCTGGCTAGGGTTCGTTGTGCTGGTGGGAGGGTTCATGCTCAGGGAGGTCGCGAGTTGGTCGGCTGTGATCTTGTTCCAGCTCCTGCGTGCAACCTGTTGCTGGTGGTGGTGGATCGTGGTCCTTCCAAAGCTGAAGTAGACGCAGCTGTGGTCCGTCCAGTGGAGTCCGGTGGCATGGCTGAAGGCGATGTCCTTGCTGGAAGAGAAGACGGGGTCGAGTGTGTGTCCGGCGTGGTGGGTGGGGGTGGTCACCAGTTGCTTGAGTCCAAGGTTAGCGAGGTTGTCCAGCAGGGTGGTGGTGGTGTTGCGGTCGTTGTTGTTCTCCAGGTGGAAGTTGAGGTCCCCTAGGAGGATGTAGTCAGCGGAGCAGAGGGCGTGCAGGCTGATGAAGTCGGCGATGTCTTCGCTGAATTGTGTGCGTTGTCCCGGGGGGTCTGTAGATGAGGGTGCCTCTGAGGGTGGTCTTGGGGTTGATGTGGACCTGAAAGTGTAGGTGCTCGGCGGTTGCGAGGGTGTCGTCGGTGTGGGTCGTGATGCGGATGGTGTTCCTGTGGATGATGGCGATGCCTCCTCCGGTGTGGTTGATGCGGTCCCTTCGGATGATCTTGAAGCCATCTGGGATGGCGATGGCGGGCGCTGAGGAGGGGTTCATCCAGGTTTCCGTGAAGAAGGCGACGTCTGGGGCTGTGGTGTCGAGTAGGTTCCAGATCTCGATGGCGTGCCTGTGGACGGAGCGGGTATTGAGCAGGATGCAATTCAGGTGGCTGCTGCTGTTGCTCGTCTTGGTCTTGGTTGGTGCTGGAGTAGTGCAGGTCCGGAAGCAGGTGAACTTGCAGGAGTTGCAGCAGAAGGGTCCATGGGTGCGTCTCGGGGTGGCTCGGTAGCAGCCCGGGACTCGGCCGGCGTTGAGGGCGTTGAGGGGGGTGGCGTCGTACGTACGGTGGGCGGGCTGGGGTCTGCGGGGACCAGGGGTCCTGGCGCTGGGCGCGGTCAGGCGCAGACGGGCTTACCTTTGGCGCACCTTCAGCGCGCTTAGGGCGTGCCCACGCGCTGCACGTATGTGTGGACTCCGCCATAAAAGGCGTAGTGGGGGGGTGGAGCGAGGGTGGGGCCGCTGGGAGGCGGGAGCGGGGAGGCTAATCAGGGGCGAGCAGAGGGAAGAGGGGGTGGGCCGCAGGGGGGCAGCGGCGGGGAGGGGGGAAGTGAGCGGCGGGGGGAGGAGGGGTGGGTGTAGGATCGAAAAAAACAGCGGGAACGCGGTGGAGCGGCGAGGGGGAGGCCTGAGGGCTGACCCTAGCAGGCGGCAGGCAGGGGGCAGGGGCAGGGGTTGGGTCGGCAGTAGGGTGACCTTGTCCCCGGGGACCGTGCAATGGCAATGGCAGGGTCGGGGGTCAGGCAGCCGGCAGCAGGGGGGCCAAGCACGCGGAACGTGCGAGGCTGGCCTGGGGCTGGAGGCAGGCAGCAGGGGGACCAGGCAGGTAGGCAGCGGGAGGACCTGGCAGGAGGCGGCAGGCAGAGGGAGGCCCTGGCACACGGGGACCGTGCGGCAGGAGGAGCGACCAGGAGGGTCACAGCTCACTGCCGTGTGGTCCCTGCCTTATGTGTGCGAGTGTGAGGGAGGGGCCGCTGGGAGGCGGGAGCGGGGAGGCTAATCAGGGGCGAGCAGAGGGAAGAGGGGGCGGCAGGGGGGCAGCGGCGGGGAGGGGGGAAGTGAGCGGCGGGGGGAGGAGGGGTGGGGGTAGGATCGGCGGGAAAAAATGGCGGGAAAGCAGTGGAGCGGCAAGGGGGAGGCCTGAGGGCTGACCCTAGCAGGCGGCGGGCAGAGGGCAGGGGCAGGGGTCGGGTTGGCAGTAGGGTGACCTTGCCCCCGGGGACCGTGCAATGGCAGGGTCGGGGGTCAGGCAGCCGGCAGCAGGGGGGCCAAGCACGCGGAACGCGCAAGGCTGGCCTGGGGCTGGAGGCAGGCAGCAGGGGGACCAGGCAGGTAGGCAGCGGGAGGACCTGGCAGGAGGCGGCAGGCAGAGGGAGGCCCTGGCACCCGGGGACGGTGCGGCAGGAGGAGCGACCAGGAGGGTCACTTGCTGCGGCTTACATGTGGTTCTCCCTTGGTGCTGTCGCCAGGGCCGTCGTTCCGCCTCGGTGGCTGTCTGGTGTCTTTGGAGGTGTTATTGGCGTGTGGTGCTACGAGTTCTCGTGCTTCTCCTCTCTTTGTCTTTGACACACCTGCATCTGTGCCGCTTCTTCTGGGTCACACGGTTTCCACTCTTCTGCTTCTGAGGCAGTGACTTGCATCACGAGGCCAACAGGCCTATTAACTTCAATAGTCTCTGAACTGTTCCGGCGAACCTTCAGTCACTCTTCTTGGCTGAGTGGAGGGCAGCCACTCATCTTTGGTGCTTCTTCTTCGGGTTTTCCCTCTCCAGGGAATAGCTTCCACGGACAGTGGTAAGCTGTGGTGGCGGCTGGCCACTTGTGGTGTACGACTCTCCTCTTGTCAACATTGGGTCACTGACGACTCCTGCTTGTGGCAGTGTGAGGGAGGACACTCTGCTGCGTTTTGGCCCCGTTCAGGACTCCGTTGCTGCTGTGGAGATGTAGAGAATCTCCTTGCTGTCTCCAGCAGTGGTTCTTCTTTTTGGAGAGATCTCTTTTCCTGCTGGGCGTGCAACTGTGCTGGCGCGCTTCTGGGTGCAAGTGGCGCACTCCTCGGACTGCACACTCTTCTTGGTTTCTTGGGCGCCTTCTTCTGGCACTGGGCGTGCCATTTCTTCCTCCCTGTGGTGGTGGTCGTTTACCACCATGTTGATTGAAGAACTTAACCCCAATGCCCTGTTTTTAACAGAAACCTGGCTTCAGCTTGATAAAGACCCTACGGCAGTATGGGTCACCCCTCAAGGGTATACTCTAAAACGATCAGACCGCCAGACTGGGAGGGGTGGTGGACTGGCTATTATATACAGGGACGGTTATAAGTGCTGCGTTACTCCTACCACCACACCAGTTTGTGAGAGTCTCCACTTCTCGCTAGAACTTTCTCCCACTACCACCTTCTCGGGCATCCTAGCATACCGCCCTCCTGGCCCCCTCAATAACTTTATTACCAAGATAATAGATCTTGTCGCAAGTGTCGTCTTGACCTCTCCCAATCTCACTTTGCTTGGTGATATTAATCTGCATTTAGACGACCCCTATAACTCATCGGCTAACAATCTCTGTTCCAACCTGCAAGCCATGGATTTATGCCAGAAGGGCTTTCATGCTACACACAACAAAGGTCATCTTCTTGACCACATTTACAGCAACATAGATAACCTCTTGGTGGAGACCCCGATTCCCCTACCCTGGACCGACCATTTTTTAATTCCCTTCACCTGGTGCACTAACCCCCCCCTTCCTCTCAGAACCTGATCAAGCATCGAGGTAGGAAATGGCCCTCTCTTCCCTTGCCTGATTGGGAAGTGGCCCTCGCCAAAAATCCACCTGCAAGGGCAACCAATCCTAGTAAGGCAACTAATAATTTTAATCATTGGATTTCCAGTACCCTCGACCAGGTCCTTCCCAAACATGCCTGCAACACTATAAGAAGACCTAAAGTTGCCCCATGGTATACACCTGTCCTCAGACTCAGGAAATCAGCCTGCCGAAAACTTGAGAGAGCCTGGAGGCAGGACTATTCTCAACCTAGAAAAGCTGAGTATAGGGCTGCCATAAAAATCTATAAAATGGAAATAAAGACAGCACAAGCTCTTTTTTATGAAGGGAAAATCAATGCGGCGGCGAATGCCCCCAGGGAAATCTTCAAAATCGCTAAATCACTTATCTCGCCTCCTGCTGAGCGTCCCTCTGCTGAAGGCGCTCAAAACCGTTGTAATGATCTGGCCGTCTTTTTTTCTCAAAAGATTCAGGCCATATACTCCTCATTTAACATCATCACGGATGATCCAAAATCCCCCATCACCTCTGATCCTTCTGTTCCTTGTAAGCTTGAGGAAATCCCACTTCTCGACACCCCTGGACTAGACAAACTGATCCCTAAGATCACTTCCGGCTCTCCCAACGACCCAGCACCTCCTCAGACCCTTATCAAGGTCTTGGACGTTGTTCGTCCAGTCATCTTAGACGTTCTCAACGCGTCCATCTCTTCCAAATCTGTTCCACCATCTTGGAAATGTGCGATGGTGAAGGCTTTGTTAAAAAAAAACAACCTCGACCAGAGCAACTGGTCAAACTATCGCCCCATCTCTCTTCTTCCGTGGCTGAGTAAATTGCTTGAAAGGCACGTGAATAACATCCTAATAGACTATTTAGAGTCCAATAGCCTATTGCGTGCCTCTCAGACAGGTTTCCGTCCTCAGCACGGAACCGAGACCGCCCTCCTTGCGGTAACGGAAGAAGCAAGAGCGGTGCTGGATCGGGGAGGAAAAGTCGCCATCATTCTACTTGACCTCAGCGCCGCGTTCGACACGGTTAACCATGCCACGCTATTACATCGTTTGGCGGGCATGGGCGTGTCGGGCGCGGCCCTGGAATGGCGGACATCCTTCCTGGATGAGCGTTTTTTTCAAGTCTTTGAGGGTGAAGCGGTGTCTCCCAAACACCCACTTAGGTGCGGGGTCCCCCAGGGCTCTTCCCTAAGTCCTACCCTCTTTAATGCCTACATGGAACCTCTGGACAGGATAGTCCATCCCTTTGGTGTGCGTATTGTCACCTACGCGGACGATACCCAATTGGTGGTCTCTTTAGACCACTCTGAGGGATCGTCCCCCACCTTAGGCCCCTGTCTAGAGGCTGTCGCTAAATGGATGCAATCTTCCTGCTTAAAGCTTAATGGGGAGAAGACAGACATCATCTTACTGGGCAACCCTTCTCCCTCTGCCCTTGCATCCATCTGGCCACCATGTTTAGGCCCGTCCCCTGTCCCCAAGTCCCAGATAAAGAGCCTTGGGATCTGGCTCGATAGAGCACTTGATTTTTCGGTCCAGGCTACCAAGACGGCCGCCACCTGTTTTGGGCTAATGAGGATGCTGCGGAAGGTGCTCCCCTTGCTCCCATTCCAGGCGAGGAGGATCATGGTCCAGGCCCTGATACTCTCCCGCCTGGACTATGGGAACGCTCTTTATATGGGAGCCCCGACCTCCGTTACTCAGAAGCTTCAAGTCACACAAAACAGTGCGGCACGCCTACTCTACAACATCCCCCGCTGGCAGTCAGCTAAGAACGCCCTAAGGGAACTCCACTGGCTCCCTGTGGCGGCAAGAGTGCAATTTAAAGCCGTGTGTATTTTACACAAATCGTTCCATCGAACGGGCCCTGTAATTCTACACCCTATGGTTACGCCATATGTCCCGTCCCGTTCCCTTCGCTCTTGCACCCTTCAGCTGGCAACGTCCACCAAAATCAAGAAAGCTCGCTGGGGAGGCCGCTCTTTCTCTCATACGGCGGCGAGACTTTGGAACTCCCTCCCGCTCTCTCTTCGGGAACACAACAACCATATGTCTTTCAGGAAGGCCCTGAAAACGCACCTGTTTGCTAACACCTGCTAATCTACCCCAAGCCCGCACTAAGTAATCATTCACAAGCGCTACGAGGCCTTCGGGTAGCCATGCGCTATACAAGTGCAATTTCCATTCCATTCCATTCCATTCCACCAGGGGCATGTGGCGCTCTTCTCACGTGTGGTGGCATTGGCAGCCGTTGGGGGTGCGTGCTCCGCACCAGTCTATCTTGTGCTTCTTGGCGGGCTTGCTCTTATTCCTTGCTTGCGATGGTCACCCAGCTACTTGGGGTTGTGCGCTCTGCAAATGTTTCCCTTGCGCCTTCATGGGGCTTAACTGCTTCTCGGTCTGATCACCTTCAGTGGACCTTACTTGGTCCCTTGACGCTTCTCTGGGCTTCTTGGCAGTGTCCTTTGTAGCTGAGGCAGTTTTGGACTACTTGCAAGCTTTCAGCTGCTGTGCCCTGAACTTCTGGCAAGTTTTTTTGCGCAATATCCTTTCTTGCACTTTTGGTGGGGGTAGCGTCCCTTGAGCTGTTGCTCAATCAATGATCACCTTGCTGAGACAGATTCTTGTTGGCGTGGATGCTGGGACTTCTAGGCTCTCTTCTTTGGCTGGACGTATCGTAGCAGTGCCTGGGCAGGCTTTCTGTAGAGTGAGCAGTCTCTCTATGTCAAGCTGACATGCAGTCCATGGAGCAGGTGGCACTATTCTGATCTGTCTATTGCTGTGATGTCTTGATCATTGCTCAGTGTCTCCCACTCTGTCCTCTCCTTGTGTGTGTGCTGCGCAGTGTCAGTACAGTGGGTGTGTGTGCTTGCCTTTGTAGGTGCAGTGTTGTGTTACTTCATGCACTCACTGTATTGCTGCGCACGTGCTTGGCGCTGTGCATTATCCCTTCATCCTTAAGGCTGTGTAGTGGCTTGGCACCACTCTGGCCTTTGTGCACTTGT
This sequence comes from Lissotriton vulgaris, assembly GCF_964263255.1. Lineage (NCBI taxonomy): Eukaryota > Metazoa > Chordata > Amphibia > Caudata > Salamandridae > Lissotriton > Lissotriton vulgaris. The sequence continues at coordinate 191,301 of NW_028251077.1, read as the reverse complement.
CCAGTGCTGCCTTTCTTTTCTTTTCCTTTTTTTTTTTTAGTGCAACATTGTCCCTCAATCGTGTTGTGCTAGAAGAACCAGTTCTGTGCTGCTGCTGGCACTGGTTGTGTTTTCTAACTTATTTAATTTTTAACACATGGATCACGTTATTGGCTGGAACTTGTTGCATGATGCAGCAATGGGTTCCCTTTGCTTGCATGCTTGTCCATATGATTTTTTTTCTAACCGCGGTAGCGCAAAACGGCCACTAGATGGCAGTGCAGGGCAAATTATAGCTGTCCTTGTCCTTCCTTTTGAAACCACGCTCGGTTCGGTGATGCTGCCGTTTGTTCTGTGCTCGCGGGCTTAGAGGGGGCAGAGGAATGGAGGGCTGGCAACTCGTAGTGGGTGCTGCCTTCTACTTAACAGCCCCGATGCCCATCGAACTGCAGACACGCCTGAAGGTCCCCGGGGCTCAGTGCCCTGCACCAGCGGTCTTCGTGGCTCCACGGCCACCCTGCATGCCAGGTGAGGTTTCTGTTTTGCACATTTGAAGGGATTTGAAGGGGGCGCCTCAGCTGCGATTCTCCCCGCGCCCGGCAGCCCTCGTGTGCTTTGAAGGCCGCCTGGGCAGAGCTTGTGGTGCTCCGATCGTCGGCTAGCAGGACGCGGTCTCTTCTTTCCTCCACCCACCTTCCTCGTGGCAATTTGCGGCGGCCGGCGTCTCACCAGTCCGGCCTCGCCCGCACTCGTTCTGCTAGGGCTTCGATGGCGTAGTCACCTGTTTCAAGGTCTGCCCTCGCCAAAGGGATGCACATTCCCCCTTCACCCACTGGAGTACGGCGGCTGCACACGCGGGATAGACCCGCTCGTCGCAAGTGTGATGTTGGGCCTCAGGCCCACATGGTGATGAGAGACAGATACGAACACTCGGTATTGTGGTGCATTAACTGGCCTCGAGCACGTGCACCCGGGCCTCTTTATTAGCCGGCTCACGTCACTCGTGACGCCGGTGGTGGATGGGTGTGGGATGCAGTGTCCACTCCTATAGGGGGAGTGGCTCCTAGACCAGTGCCTGTCGAGAGACTAACGTGTCTCGCAGGAAACTACACCGGTGTTCACGCAACTGGGTGCATATTACAATTGAAGGTGTGCAAAATTTGGATCAGTTGCATTCTTGTAATTACAGGAAATCTTAACAAAATATGTAAATCACATATAATTACTCGTAATTATGTGGAATACTAAGCTGTTATTTCACACTATATCATATTTTTTTGGCACGAGGACCAATTTAAACAAAGCACCATGAACAGCTGCTGACAACCTTCTCATTTTCTTGCGTATATCAGGTTAAATTTTACCATGAACCGTGTATTTGTGGTAATATTTCCCACAAATGGTGTGTAATTATATGAAGTGGAGTAATGGCGTAAATTTAGTATTTTTGCATAATAAGCGTAATGCGAGTCCGGGGGGTGAGCACCGGGGGGGGGGGGGGGGGGGGGAGGAGGGAGCTGGAGAGTGTGACAGAGAACTATTGTTAATGCTGGCTCCTTGGTTAGTTATAATTTGTGTAATGGGATTTTGGAGGGAGAAAAGAAAAGCGGATGCAGGACTCCTTTTGTTGGCCAGACAGGGATTTATTATTGTGAAACATGCACGCGTGTTTAGACTTTGGAAATTGCCGCCCGACCCTCGGGATGTGGGCTAAATGGCTGTGTAATTCGACTAGCACTGTTTCACTGATGTCTAACGCGGATTACAAAGTTGTTGACTGGCTTAAATGTGTAAACTCGGGAACCACAGCGCCAATCCACACACCCAATACATCGTTGGAATCCTCAGGGTGTGCAGATGGACATAGGCTATATAAAGTTAAAAAATACGTTATATTTAAAAAATCTACATTATAAAAAAAGTAGTCCCCTCGAAGTAGCGCCGGCCGCGACCTGCGTGCTGACGTCAGGAGCACGGGGTGGAGCGGCGGACATGGCACGGGGGAGGAGCGGTGACAAGCGGCGAGGAGCGGTGGACTGAGGAGCGGCGGCTGAGGTAAGGCAGTGGTGGTTGGGGCAGGCGGGGGGACGGGGTGATGTAAGGCTCCAACCTACCACGATCACGCTCATTAGTTTTACCTCAAACACAGCTCAGGAAGTTGAACTGCAGAGCGCCAGCGTTTCAGCGTTTCAGCTTAAAGGGTTTAGGTTGACACATGGGCATTATGTTACCATGCTGGAATCTCGGCACTCCGAGCTCCGTCAAGGGTAAACCCCACTGAAAGAGACCCCACAGGCGAAAGTGATCCGTCAACCTCGGAGCCGTATTTAAATGTGCCTTCTTTTCGTGGTACTTTTCATGTGGACGGGGAAAGCAAACAGCCCGAAGCACATTGCTGTGACTATCATATGTCACCTTTTTAAGGCTCCGGGGGACAATGTCGGTGCAGGTGGGGGTCGGGGCAGGCGGAGGACGGGTTGGGCGGGGACGGGGAAAGCAAGCAGCCCGAAGGAAAGCCAGGAAATCTGGTTCGGTTTATCCCCACTCTAAACACATGGAAATGGTAATTTCTAGGCGAAGGCTGGAGTAATAGCTGCAATACAGTGAGACGGTTTTACATTATAATGCACTGCTGTGACTATCATATGTCGCCTTTTTAAGGCTCCGGGGGACAATGTCGGGGCAGGCGGGGGACGGGGCGGGCGGGGGCCCAAAATGCTGGACAATGTCTGGGCAGGCGGGGGTCGGGGAAGCCTGATTGCTCCCGGACAAGGTCGGGACGGGCTGCTAGTCTGCAATAAAAATATATTTCCAAAAAAAAAAAAATACGCGTAATGCGAAAGTCCCAAAATTATGATAATTATGCTGGCGCAAGTTGATCTACTGCGTCATAAAATGGTCGGAGGTTAGATTTTTGGAGCATTTTCCTGAGTATATCAACAAAGACAGGCCTGCAAAACATTCACTGTTCCCTTTCAAGAAGCAACAATATGCCATTATATATTTACAGTTTTGTGAAAACATGAAAGAGTGATGCATTTGTAATGTAGTATATATTTAAGACCCGACCCTCCCTTCTATATGTCTGCAGAGTCTCTTGAATATAAAGAAAACAAGCATTTGTAGCAAACTATGGGCCCCATTAGGATGGCGGGCGGGCTTTGCCCGTCCGCCATCCTATCGGAAACCGGGACCGCCCGCCCTAAGGCCGGGGGTCCCGCACGCCCCATTAGGATGTGCCTGCCACAGTGGCGGGCACATCCTGTATTTATAGTATTGTGGTGGGCGGAGCTCTCTGCTCCGCCCGCCACAATACAAAAAATGATTAGCAGCATTTACGTAAACAAAGCGGCAGGCACCGTGCGGTGCCTGCCGCTTTGATTATGCAAATGCAGGGGGGTACCACAGGTACCCCCCGTGTGCCACCCCCCTTTGGCCTTCACTCCGGGGGCGCATAGGGGGCCCCCAGAGTGAACACCGCCTGCCTTTCCGTGGCGGCATTGCCGTCGCGGAAAGGCATTGCACACTTGCCATTGTAATATGGCTGGTGGTGTCTCATAGACACCGCCACCATATTACTCATTTTCCGCCCCAGCCGCAATGCGACCACGGCGGAAAAGTGGCAGGTGGTGTTTCTCTCCGTTGCGGTCCCCCCCGCTATTGTAATGTGGCAGGGGGGAAAAGAGTGGCAGGCGGTCATTTCTGTCGGGCGGATTGCCACCGCCACCATGGCGGTGGCGATCCGCCCGACATCCTAATGGAGCCCTTAGTCTCGCAATGCGAGTTTGAGCTATTGACATTGTAAAATACAATGCTTTTTATTTATGTTTTGGTTTTTAAAACATAAATAAAAGGCATTGTCATTTACAATGCTAATAGGCTAAACTCACTCATACGAAACCTATTGCATGGCAAATGCTTGTTATGTGATGGCTGCAGCCCAGCACCATCGGACAAATACTGCAGACACTGGTACTGGCCTAGAACTGGCAATACCAGTATTGCTAGTTGAATACTGGTCAGTTGGCAACCCTAATTACCCCGTTTTCACTCATGTTTACCCTCTTCACAAAGTGCCTCCAGGAACTTCAGTGATATTACCCTCTTTTCTAATGTATATATCACCTTCTAAAAATAGTTTTTTCTCCATTCACCATAATTGGATCACCCTCTTAAATGTCTGGCTTCACCCTCATTGTAAAATCATTAGGTTGACAGATATGTGAGCTTCCTATGGTAAGCAGAAAGGGGTAACGTTTCTCTAAGTGCTTAAGAAAAGGTCTACGAGGGCTAGTAGATGAGATGTGATTATGTTTAAGGGCTGAGCAAGGCTATCTACTTTTTATTTAGGTTTTCGGGCTCCATGCACTAGTAGCTCATCCAGTGCAGAATTTTAAGTCTGTATTGACAGCACAACTGTCTGTAAGATGTATTGTTACCAAATCTTCAACATAGGCATAGTGTGAGCCTTTCCTGCATGCAGTATACCATTACTCTTTTCATGCTGTTGGATATTTGGAGTATCATTCGGCCTTTCAGGAAATACTTTCATTGGGATGCATAAGTAGCTGTTTTACAATTGACAACTACACTCACTCATCCCACTGTTTGTTACATTCAGTTCTTAATCTCCTACATGCATTCTATAGAGAAAGCAATCCTCTTTTTCCCCAACTATCAATATCGACAAAGACAGTAACACGGTGAAGAACCTTTACAACATAGAGATTAGCACAGTCTTTTTAATACGCAGCTTTTACCACCCATATGCCTTTAGCACGCATGGTAAGTCTATTTATGGTAAGTATACATGTGTGTGTACATGTATGTATAGACACATACACATCAAACACATTTCAGTGTGTAGGTTTAAGGGTGGGTAGGGGTATATGGTGGTAAAGGTAGTCTAGGGTTTAGGGATGGGTAGTTGGATACAGTGGTAATTGTATTTTTACGGTACACAGTCAAAATATCGAGTAGGAAATATCGACCTACCATAATATCGAGTCTGAAATATCGAAGGTGCATAATATCGAAGGCAAGAATATCGTAGGACAGAATATCGACCCAAGGTAAGTAATATCGAAATACTTAATATCGATGTAAGTAATATCGAAGTTAGTAATATCGATAGCATATATATCGATGTTACTAATTTCGATGACACTAATATCGATATTTGTATTATTGTATAGTTTTTTATGATGTATGTGTTATATGTTTAATTTAAGTATTTAAAATAATTACTATTGTATGTGTATAAATTTTATATAATAATAAATAAATTTAAAAGTAAATTTTATGTTTTTGTACCGGAGCGGGTTGTGGGTTGATAGGGGAATAGGGTGGGAAGTAATTTTATTATGCTAAATTGATTAGTAATTAGTAGGATTTATTAATAAATTATAATTAATTGGTAATTATGTGAAAATAATAGGAAAATAATTTTAATTAATTTATTAATTGATATATATGTTCTGTAGCGGGTTGTGGGATTATAGGGGAATAGGGTGGGAAGTAATTTAATTATGGTAAGTTTATTAATAATTAGTAGGATTAATTAATTAATTATAATTATTTGCTAATTAATCATTAATTGGGAAAAAATTAATTGATTAATTGATATATATTTTCTGTAGCGGGATGTGGGTTTATAGGGGAATAGGGTGGGGAGTAATTTAATAATAATTAATTAATTAATATATGTTTTTAAATATTTATAATTAATTAATTGGCAAATAATTAATATTAATTCGTTAATTAATTAATATAAATTTGTACATATTTTAAATTAGTAATTAATTGGTAATTAAATAATATTAATTATTTAATTACATTAATTAGAGTAATTTATTTATATATATAATTTTTAGTTACTGTTAATTAATTAATTGGGGAAAATGATATTAATTATTACATTATATTAATTACAGCTAATGTGCTAATATATTTACTTTATTGTTATTGTTAATTAATAATTAATTGCTAATTAAATAATATAAATTAAGTTTGGGTAAAGGAGTATTTTTAGGGTTCAGGGTCAGTTTTGGGTTTTTGGGTAAAGTGGTATTTTAAGTGTTCCGGGTCCGTTTTGGGTTTTTGGGTAAAGTGGTATATTTAGTGTTCAGGGTCAGTTTTGGGTTTTTGGGTAAAGGGTTTTTTTTAGTGTTCAGGGTCAGTTTTCAGTTTTTGGGTAAAGGGGTATTTTTAGAGTTCAGGGTCAGTTTTCAGTTTTTGGGTAAAGGGGAATTTTTAGTGTTCAGGGTCAGTTTTCAGTTCATGGGTAAAGGTTTTTTTTTAGGGTTCAGGGTCAGTTTTCAGTTTTTGGGTAAAGGGGTATTTTTAGGGTTCAGGGTCAGTTTTCAGTTCATGGGTAAAGGGTTTTTTTAGGGTTCAGGGTCAGTTTTCAGTTTTTGGGTAAAGGGGTATTTTTAGGGTTCAGAGTCAGTTTTCAGTTTTTGGGTAAAGGGGAATTTTTAGTGTTTAGGGTCAGTTTTCAGTTCATGGGTAAAGGGTTTTTTTTAGGGTTCAGGGTCAGTTTTCAGTTTTTGGGTAAAGGGTTTTTTTTAGGGTTCAGGGTCAGTTTTCAGTTTTTGGGTAAAGGGGTATTTTTAGGGTTCAGGGTCAGTTTTCAGTTTTTGGGTAAAGGGTTTTTTTTAGGGTTCAGGGTCAGTTTTCAGTTTTTGGGTAAAGGGGTATTTTTTGGGTTCAGGGTCAGTTTTCCCTACTGTTCCACTCTCTGGAGTAGGAATAGTAATTTTTACCCTTACGCTATCCAACGTTTTATATAATTAATTGTTAAAATATCAAATGTTTATTTTATTTTTTATATTACTTACATTTTATTTATGTTATTGTTTTATGTTTGTAAATGTATTAGTAAATTAGAATATATTTCTTTAATTTATAAATTAGTAAAATAATTATTAATACTTCTTGTTCAGTGCATATATATTACATATTTACAGTATATATTTAATTAATGTATTCTTAATATATATGTATTATTTATTACTTTTAAACATTATTAGATACTTTTAAATATGTTTATTTTATTTATTAGTCTTATAGACTTAATTTTACTTTTATATATTTAAAAAAAAAACGATATTTTTAACATCTATATTTTTTACATCGATATTTTTTTTTCGATATTTTTGTACTTACCATGTTGTAGATAGGATGTCGATATTTTTGCCCTCGATATTGTTGACTCGATATTCTTGTAGGTCGATATTTCTGTAGTCGAAATTCTGTCAGTGATTCTATTTTTACGGTGGCAAAGTGTTTTTAGGGGTGAGTAGGGGTTTTGTTTGAATAGTGTATTTTTAGTGTTTATGGGTGGGTAATGGTATTGGGTGGTAAAGGTGTTTCTAGGGTTCAGTGGTATTGGATGGTAAGGATATTTTTTGGGGTTGATAAGGATTTTGGGTGGTAAGTTTTTTTTATTGTTTTGGGTGAATGAGGGAATTGGGTGGTAAGGTTGTTTTTATGGGTGGGGAAAGGTATTTTACGTTTATGGGGTGGGTAAGGGCATTCGGTGCTAAGGGTGATTTTCGGGTATAGGGGTGTGTAAGGATAGTGGGTAAAAAGTGTTTAGGGTTTGAGGGTGGGCAGGGGTATGAGATGATAAGGGTGATTTTATTTTTCTGGGGTGGGAAGGTGCACAGAGTGGTAAATGTATTTTAGGGGTGTGCAGGGATAAAGGGTGGTAAGGGTATTTTAGAGTTTTGGGGTGCGTAGGGCCAAAGGGTGGTATGGGTAATTAAAAACGGGACGTTTATAAATATATATATATATATATATATATATATATATACAGAGGAAAAAACATAGGTTTTAGGAGTGTTATAGTTAGCTGGACATTTCAATCGTACAAAAACATTGAAATTCCTCTGTTATAGTTAGTTGTACTAACTATAACTCGCGCGCCCACAATCCACTGCTGATGGTGTCACATATTGCATCATTTATGACATGGTCAGTGACATCACTGATGACATCACTGATGACATCTCAAATGACACCACTGATTACATCATCCAGTGAATGTGGTTTGCTTCCATATTTAAATAAGTATTATATATATATATAGGAATCTGCATCAAGGATTGAGTGGATGTATCTGTGTCTGGATAGAGCATTTAATAGCACTGTGATTGACTGTCTAAGTGACTAATTTAAAGTGTCCCACTAAATATATGGGATAGTAATTTAACTGTGTGAATATCTGTATCACTCGGTCTCTTGTTGTGTACACTACTGCATAAGTTGGTTAATAGCTATGTGAAACTTTATTTTAGTTTTTAATTAGTTAAGTAAGTATTTGTATGAGAGAGTGAATGTGTGTGTGGTTGGGCGGGAGGTGTGTGACTGTCCAAAGATGTGTAAATAGTTGATTTAGTATGTATATTAGGTTAAGACTGCATGTGGAAACAGTTGTTTGGGTGAGTGGATCTCTTTATGGGTGGGTTGATGAGTAAATATATTTCTCAATGATACATGTCTAACAAAGTAGAAATATAAAAGGCAGTGTATGTGACAGTTGTATATAAATGTGTATACATAAGACTCAGTGATTTGTATGAGTGACTGTATGGATAACTTTATACTTGTAATAGTGATTTTATAACACACTTGGGGGCTCATTAGGATTGCGGTTTTTCCGCATCCTCGGGGCCGGCGGAAGCCACCGCCGGCCCAGAGGATGCGGAAAAACCGCAGCGGACTGACCAAAGACCCACCGCCACATTAGGATGGCTGGTGGGTCCTGGTTTCCGTCCGCAGCTTTTCCGCCGCGGTTGGCTTACAACCGCGGCGGGAAAGCTCTAATCTGGTGACGGTGTCTCCCAGACACCGTCAGGCAGATTAGGATGGGATGTAAAACATGCTTTTCCGCGGCGGCTTTTCCGCCGTAGAAAAGCATGTGTAACTTCACTGCGGGGGCCCGTTGCGGGCCCCCTAGGTGAAGGGGGGTGGGGGGTGCACATGAGGGGTACCTATGGTACCCCCCTACATTTGTATGCAGAAAGCGGCAGGCACCGCGAGGTGCCTGCCTCTTTCTGCATGCAAATGCAATGACTGCATTTTTAACATTGCCGCGGGTGCAGCTTGAAGCCGCACCCGCCGCAATGTTAAAAATAGAGGATGTGACCGGCTGGGTGGCGGTCACATCCTAATCGCACAGGAGGGGACTCCGCAGCCCATGCGGACGTCCCCTCCTCCTCAGTGATCGCGGACGGCCGCAAGTCCGTCCGCGATCATAATCGGCCCCTAAGTATGAGTTGCTATCTATATGAATACATAAAGTGGTGTTTGTATAACTGTGTAGCTGAGTAAATGTAAATATGATCAATTGTTTGCATAAGTGAGTAGGATGACTGCATAAGTAAATAGGATGTGTGCTGGTGTGTAATGTCGATATAGGTGTATAAGTATATTTAATAGTGTTCTATTGATCTTTCTCAACATGTATGAGTGAATTTATAGGTAAGTGTTTAGATGTGTGTGTAGATCTACAAATCACTGAGTGGGTTTTTAGAAACTTGTATTGGTGTGTCAGTGGTTTAAACATGGTACTCTGTATTTTATAGTGAGTGATGAAAGGTTATACTAGTGTATGATGAGGTGTACCGGATTGTCATGTGGATGATGTCATCAGTGATGTCATTTGAGATGTCATCAGTGATGTCATCAGTGATGTCACTGACCATGTCAAGAATGATGTAATATGTGACATCATCAGCAGTAGATTGTGGGTGCGCAAGTTATAGTTAGTACAACTAACTATAACAGAGGAATTTCAATAGTTTCGTACAAGTGAAATGTCCAGCTAACTATAACACTCCTAAAACCTATGTTTCTTTCTCTGAAGTTCTAAGGTTTTTTTAAATGCTACCTTTTATCCTTCAGACCGATGCTTCTGATCAAGGTCTGGGGGCTGTTCTGTCCCAACGCGACCACAATGGCGACGAACGACCCATCCTTTTTCTAAGCCGAAAGTTGTTTCCAAGGGAGATGAACTACGCGGTGGTAGAAAAAGAGGCGCTGGCCATTAAATGGACAATAGAAAGCCTCCGCTACTATCTGGATGGACGTGAATTCGTCTTGTATACCGATCACGCTCCGTTGGAATGGATGGCCCGCAACAAAGGACATAACGACCGTGTATTACGTTGGTTTTTGTCCCTCCAACCCTATAGGTTCAAGACATTGCACCGGAAAGGCGTTGAACAGGGTAACGCCGACTACCTATCCCGATACCCTCCCCCTGCACCCCGAACAAGAAGGACAGCTAGGGGAAGGAGATGTGAACAGAATGCGGTCCCTACCTTGAGTGACCCAACGCTTCCCTCGAGGTCCAGAGTCTCGCGGGCCGATCCGACGACGTCCCTGGCAACCCGGACTCCATTGTTTTCTCCCTCATTGCAGGACCCAATCCGGAAAGACGGAAAACCGGAAGGACTCCCGAGTGACCCCGGAAGTCCCACCCCCTGCCCGAGGATGGAAGAAGGAAAAGCAGGAAACGAAGACGGCAGTGTGTGCAGAGAGTTTGATTCGTGGCAGAAGACGGACGGCGGCACCCCTGTGAAGCAGAACGAAGAAGGAGAAGACAACGAGGTCTGGACGGAGGACTGGGGGAGTCCTGTGGAGGTCGCTGGAGAGCAGCCGTAACTCACGGGAGAGTTGCGGCGGGGGCATGAGAGTAACGAACCCCTCTTGTGTATCTAGACTGTGAATAGCCCTAGTGTAAACTGACACCGCCTCCATGGGTCTCACTGAACACTGTATATAGTATAAAGCAACCCTTCGGGATCACCGGCACTTGTACGACACGCCTCGCACTCACTCTACCTTCCCACACCCTCCTATCCTTCCCGACTGTATCCTTCCCCCCCTACCTCCCTCACTGTCCGCTTTTTCTTCTGCACTCCTGGTGACGGTAGTAGGTGCCACACCGTTCAGAACGGTAAGAGTAACGGCCATTTTTTCTCTCTCTCCTTGCCCACCTCCGAGGAACCACCACCCTCGGAAGGAGCCGGACCGACCTGGTGGACGACACCCCGCTCTACGTCGACCCGTGTTACCGCCCACATCCAGGAGCCGTCATTGGTACCTTCAACCAAGCACCTTCCGTGTCGTGGCTACCCCTATCCAGACTTTTGTCTATCCTTGACTTTGTGCACGAACAAATAAAAAGACATAGCCCACTATATAAGGCCTCCACGCCTGTTATTCCGGCCCGCACTCGCCCCACGACAACACTTTGGCAGTATGCGCATGCATACTGAGGCTCTCTGCACATATTGTTTAGCCATATATGTGTATTTGCTGTGCAGAGTACAGATTTGCTATTCTTCAACCTATAAGATGATTAGTGTGTCATTATATACACCCTGTATGTTATTTTTTATAAATGTAGTTAGTGTATGCTGCCATTTGTGTGTCATTGTATTTATTCTCTGTGTGTTACTATTTTTACCCTGTGTGTGTCACAATCACTATTCAGTGTGTCACTGTTCCTTTTGAGTTTCTCTGTTTCCAGTCTGGGCTGAGCGCATGTATCTTTTGCATTCTTGGTGTGAGACAGTCTTTGCATCCTTTACGTGTCATTGCATGCTGCTTGAGTGTTGTCACTGGCCGCTTCATTATCTTATTATTGACTGTTTTTTTCATTATTCTCTTCTTGTGTGTCAGTTCTGCATTTTCTGTGTGTCTCTGCCTGCGCTATGTTAGTATGCTGTACTCTCTATTTGTCTGCTGTACTCTGTGGGTTCCTAACGCTTTAAACATGCAATTTGTTCATGCTCGCTGTTTCTGCTGTGCACCCTGAGTTTTTTGTGTATTTGTAGTATATGTTTTTAAGAATTTATTAATGAAGAACCTCTACTGGAAACACTGTGCCCCCTAACATGATGGCACATTAGATCTCTGTCACCAGAAATTGTTCGTGGACAGGGAAAGTGACTGGCTGTGAATGTGACGGCACATTGAAAGTATAGTACGTTTAAAAGTACTCTGCACTCATTTCATTCATTAATTTCGCAGTGTACTGCCTTCTCGATTTGTAGAAGTCAGTGGGCTCTCAGTTTCTCTGTCTAGACTGTGTGTGTGTAAGAATACACACCCTCTTTGGGAGTAATTAATGTGTGGACACTGTCTACTACCTGTGTAATAACAGTTGTTATGATGTTTGTACTCTTATAGTGTGTGTGCTGCCAGTGGTATGGCTTCATAGCACTAACAGAGTCTGCTTCTACACAAAGCTGGTTTTGAGGGTTTCGTTACAGATCAAAGTCTTTCCACAGTGCCCCCTGCAGCTGCTTTAAATGTCTATTCTTCAAGGATTATAAAATACATTCAAGATAGCCTCTACACATACACGCACATTCATCAATGCCACATAATTACACTCCACTCAATACCACATAAATAGACCCAACATAAAACCACTATGCCAAATAGCAACAATCCATATAAATACACTCCTTACCATGCCATATAATTCCCATCAGTATAATTTCACTCAATGACAGACAGTTCCAGGCCACACAATTCAGCTCCACACATTTCCATTCTACACCACATAATTTGACAGCAAACCACATAAATTCAAATCAACAACACAATTGCACAACACCTGCATACTACACCGAAAAATTCCACATGGTGCCACACAATTCAACAGCACTCCACATAATTTAATTCCATTACATACCACACCACAACACAAAATACAAATCCACATATTTAAACTCCTTTACACTCAATCCCACTCTACATAATTCCAGTACACTCAATACCGAGGGTCCGTGTGCGCTGAGATACCCCTTCGGGGTGATTCAAGTGCTATATAAATCCATAAATAAAAAATACATTAAAAAAATCATAACTATCCACATAATTCCACTGCACATATGCCACATAATTCCACTACACAAATCCACTCCACACCACACATTTCCACGCCACACAATTTCACAACTAACAATTGCAATCCAACCACCTAATTCAACTCCACACCACATACATCCACTTCATAAACATAAGTAAACGATATTGTCATTTACAACACCATTAGCTCTGACGTTCACTAATTCAAGACCAATTGCATTGAAAATTCTTGTTTTCACTAGCAGCAATGGAGTTAAAGTAAATGCTCTTTACATTAAATGCAGACAACATTGAGGTCTAGTTCTTTGGCTATCAGTGCTCGCTGTTGTTCAGCCTCTGGTGGCTCAATGCTTTAAGTTCACCCCTCCTCCCTCTCTAGTTTACTTGGCCAAACACTTGAGGGTAATGTATGGTAATAAATTGCATTTTGACTCTAAAATTACCAGTACTGCCTCGTCCTGCTTCAACATTATCCGCTCTTTGCACAAGATCTTTTCTTAACAACCCTATCTCCTCTCCTAAAGATTGATTCAGCCCCTTGAGTGTCACCAACCTATCCCTGTCATATAGGTAATGTGGCCTTTTCCAGTTGCATAGTCGCCCCCAGGGGAGACTGACCATGGCCCTGCTCCCCCTGGGCGCCCACGTTCTGTCATTAGAACTCCATCACACAGTCTTCAGTAGGTTCATTCTACGTCGTGCAAGCACTACACTGCATCAATGAGGAGTTATCAGACCATTAGAGGGGAGTTACTTAAAAGTTATCTGAATAATGTGGTCACTGTGTCTACCTTCTACAAAATCACAGTCTCCAGGCAACAAAAAAAGAACTATAAAGTGACTATATCCATTGGACTCTCTATCAACAGTCAGGATTTACAAGACACATGTATCCGCATTTCGTCATTTATTATGTTTGGCATCCGGCTTCTCCATTTGAATGAAGTTGTTCAGTCAGACGCAAGTATTCCTGTAAAAATGATTTATGCACCCATGTTAGATGATGTTTCCAGTTATAAAGGAGATGTTCCTTACTGTTTGTGCAGGTTTAATCCAGAGTAAGAAGTGGGCGGGATCTGAAGGACAGGACGTGCACATACCTTTTAAAATTTAATAAAAATAGCGCTACTTATGCAGGTAAATTCAGACAGTTAAGATGCCTCAGATTTAGTGGAAGGGAGGGAACCTCTTGTGGTGTGATCCAGAGGGAGGCTCAGACAGTTAAACAAAAAAACAAGTCTTCTTGCCAGGGGGCCTGCTGCCTGAAAGAAATTTAAATATGAGCAAGCGGTTAATCTGCAAATGTAGAGGCTGCTGGGAACTGATATTTGCTTTAATTGATGGAGTCACTTCAAGCTTCGTGATGACAAACATTTATTCTTTTTTCAGAGGAATTGTAAGGGTGTTACCAGCTGAGCTGTGGAGAGCATGATTTTAATAAACAGCTATAAAAATGTTTGCTCCAGGTACACTCTGTATTACTAAAATCAATATTTTGGAAGCACGTTCTTATGTGAGATGTAAATCTTTATGCACATGTTGTGGCAGCCTATCTTATACTGTGTGTAATGCAAGATTAAATAGTAACTCACACATTCACAGTTTTTTTCACATTCTGGGACCTCACTTATACCCACTGCACCAATCTTAATTCAATTCTGTGGCTCACAGGTAACAAAGACAGACATGTGCATGAACCAACAGAGGTTTAATAATGTACAATAGTGTATTTCCCATATGCATTTATTTTTCATTTAAGGTGTGTGTTATTTTATATGCAGTTAACTGAAGGTGAATACCAACCAAATGGTTACAAAATATGAAGTTGTCTTTTAACTACAGTTTTGACCCTGGCATCAAGCTTGCTGCCCGCGTCCCCATTTCACTCAGAATCACTGTTTTTTGCACTTTGACCTCTGGTTTAATCCTAATGAATACTTTTAGAGCCACATTCTTCATAGTACCCTCATAGTATCCTAATAATGTATTGAACTGAGGAAGTAGAAACTTCAACAGAGAGACTGGCTGGAACAAGAAGAGGGAATAAACTTAAGAGCAACAAAGCACAGAACTTCTTTAACCCCTTCCATGCTTATGACGAGCCCAGCTCGCCATGAGGCACAGTGGAGCTGTGCTCATGATGAGCTGGGTTCGTCATAACAGCTGAGGCACTCCCACGCTTAATTAATTCTCCGCTGTGTGCGGGAGAATCAATCAGTGGTTGGAGTTGTGACGAGCCCGGCTCGTCATGAGCGCAGCTCCACTGTGCCTCATGACGAGCTGGGCTTGTCACGAGCACCGCGGCGCTGCGGCCCCCCACCCCGCCATGGTGGAATTACCCCCGTGGCGAAGGGGTTAAAAGAGGCACCCCTTCAAATCAGAGAAAGTCTTGAGGTTTGTAGTTGTAGTGAGAATCACCAGGAGAGAAGGGCTTCGGCTCTATCACATGTCGGGAGCCAGCAGTACATGTTTTGATTTGGCAGAAGTTGTGTGCTTCCACAAAAAAAGCGATTGGCCTCCACGCAGCTATGTTAATTTTGTTTATTTATCCTGCTGCCTGAGCTTGAACTTTTCTGGGGCACACACATGACATTCAAACACTATTACATTGTCTTAAATAACTTGATAATTTAAGGATTTTTTTCTTTGGCAGCATCAGAGATGGGAGCAGGGCAGTCATCAACCTACAAGGATTTTTAGGTCTGGAGTGTCAGTGCAACTGTCACCTGACATTTTAACATACACCAATATTATTTTGTAGTTCTTTACTTCTTTACATCACACAAATACCTATCCATTACCATGCTATCTACTTGTAATGCTCGACATTACCATACTACATTCCTTTAAAGCCAGATATATTAATATTGACAATGCTTATTATGTACTGTAAAGTAACAGTGTGGCTGAAGAAGATCTAGTCTCAGCTTGCTCACATTCCAAGAAACTGTTGAGTGATATATAAAAATGTTACATTAGCATATTTTTGGAGAACACACCTTTATTCACTCCATATCGAAGAGCTACTTCCTTGCAGTTGGCGCGCAAATGGTAGCTCCTAAGCATACTGACAGCACATAGCAAGCATTGGCAATATCAAAGGGTCTGGCTTTTAAGGAATGTTGGATGGTAATGTGGATCATCAGACACAGACAATGCTAGGCTACAGTGGTATGTTCATTCACCGTCACCAGTCAAAGGTAATTTAGCATGAGAGTTAATACCAGGTAAGTCTATGTCTAGTAAACATTGAAAAAAGACTGGTACAAGAAGAGAGTGGCGGACAGGTGTTGCAACGATTTTGCACATACACAGAACTACGCGCAGGAATATGGGACCTCGGTGTATAGGGGCTAAGCCTTCCCACCACCTTAGTGCCCCAATCCCAGGACCGACTAGCTATAGTAACTCATTCGCTCCCCTACTCACAATGGAGAAACAAATGATTAGACTCCCTAGAACACAACACTCCCGGATCTCTTAAAAAATCTCAGTAGCAAGACACACCTTTTTGCTCACATTCTCGCACTTATCCACAATGGGATCTGACAAGTCACAAAGATAGTTCTAAATATTTAACGTGCTCTAAGATGCAGTAAACGTGCCATAACAAGCATAAAGATGCATAATACCAATATCGTTAGCATTGCAGTAAGGCCATATACCATGAAGGGAGACGTCATTATACAATGACTATGGAGAAAGGACTGCATTACCTATACTCCCTCCCCTATCTCAGGTTATATTATTATATAAAAGAAGATCTCTGGGCTTTGTCATCAGACCCCATACCTCAGGACATAGATTGTATATCTACATCACAGGGGTGTGTTGCTCTTCTCCTTGGAAAGGTCCCTCTCCAAGTGTGTGTTACCTAATCATGCATCCCTATAATATCAAAGTACAAGGCTCCAGCAAAAACAGCTGCATTGGTATGTTTTGTCTAAGTGCTAGGGCCTGACCAGAATAGAATAACAAGGGGCCTTGCTCACTGTGTTCAGACTAAAGTCCAGGAACAGGCAGAGAACGAGCACAGCAAAGAGTTCTCTTGTGAAAGGCATAAACAGAGACCTGCAAAAATAAAGTCATGTAGTAACCTGCGCAAAAGCAGCATCATGGCTACTGGGCTCATGCTAACTTAAAGATTTCTACAATGCCCCTTTCGGCCACGTGACAAAGGAATTGAAGTATGATGACTCAGAAAGGCTGAAGTCACTGCCATGAGTGACATGGGATTATCGTAGTTTGGGGCTGCTCCAATTACCACCCAGTGAGGCTGTATTCCATTGGCTCAGCTACTTCAGGATCTCTCCTATGACAATCAAGGGCTGTAGCGGGGTACACTGGTTTAGATACTTTTGCACATGCACAGTACACCTCCTGCCGGTGCCTACCTGCCTGACCCTGGCTGTACACTCGTAACAAGGAACAGATGGACAGATCCTGATTGTATGGTATGTATAATACCTATAGAAGAGTGATTTAGAATATATTACTGGGGTCTTCACATCTGAGGTGTGGAGCTCCAACACCTGAGTACATGAGCCACCATTGCTCCCGAGGCCACAGACTTAATTTCCAGCAGGGACGCTGCCTTGCAGGTATGGCTTCCTCTTTGCGAATCAGTTACCACAATAACTAGGGGGTACCCGCAATGGTTTCAGTCCAATAATACATTCCCTTTAGGAGAGAGAGCACTTTTACAAATCAGAAAGACTTTTCAGACTTGTAAAAGGGCTTTTGTACATTTAAAATAAAAAGCTGTTTTGCAGTCTTGAACCCTGTGATTTTTCTGAATCAAGGGTTGATGACTGCTAAAGGTAATTTGTGCATCCGGGTGATTTTTCCATATTTCATGGGATTTCAAGACAACATAGTTAGAAATAAATTATGTTGATTGTTTGATTGATTCTCTTTTCATTGATTAAAATATCTTCTCTTATTTTTTAAGAGTCACTGCGATTTCCCAGATAGGTCAATTGTTACCAGCTCTTTTTACGAAAGAAGGTTGCCATACCTCATTCCCACTGCACTGAATGATGAGGAGAGTAGGCTTGGCATTTTTGGTACACTTTGTTGCCCTCCTTTTGAAAATCTCGTCATCGTTATTTGCTACATCTTCTATATAGACATAAACAACCCCTTGTCATCTTTAGATCTGTTCTTTTGCAATATCTGTGGATGAATACTTACAAAAATAAAATAGTATAAGTAATATCTTGTTGCAAAAACTGAGAGCAGAAAATTGCCACTAGCTGATTATTCGTCCCTCGCTCTAGATCCATTCTCTGTGGATCACAAACCCCTGACGCCTTGACAAAAGGAGAGAAAAATGATTTAATACATTTTACAAATGCATTTTATGCACAAGATAATTCATACATGGAAATAGAAGGTGCCACACATGACATGTTTTGGCTGTTTTCACGCCTAACATGAAGATGATTGTGACTTGTTCCCTGCGGGGATAACTGGTCATGGGCAAAACAAGTACAGGAGCAGTATGAAACTACCTGTAACCCTTAGGTCAGTTCATTTGATCTTGAATAAAAATAACTGTTGCTGGTAATATTACTTCCCTAACCGCAGGCTTATCTTTCTATTTCAAAATACAGGTTCTCAAATCGTTCGATACCAGGCTCGTGTTACCTGTTCACAAGATACACAGCTTGGCGCATTGCTGGTTGGCGTGCTTATCTGGTTTGTTCTGATGTGGTCTTCTGAAGTGGGCCAGGAATATGGGAGGCTCCTTACTTGGGCCACTTTTTAAAAATGTTATTTTATTTGTTAATTGGCATTGTAGAAATGTATTACAGGTACATCATATAAATGCATAGTCATTATATTATTAATACAAACAGTAACCGTAGGACAGGGGGCGACAGGGGGACAATTCAGCACTTCAATGCAGAGTTTAAGTCAACAAGCCATTACATCTGCAGGAGTATGTGAATGAGAGACTCAAGGTAGAACACTTAGGGGCCCATTAGGATGGCGGTCTGAAAACCAACTCGACCGCCATAGAAGCGGAAAACAACCGTCCGCCTGGACCGTGGATAAACCAGTGGTAAAATTAGGATCAACCGCCAAAAAAGACGGACCACGGCGGTAGCGGGCAAATAAAAAACGCCCGTCACGGACGGTGATGCCCAAAATCCGACCATGACGGTCGGAAACGCAGCTGAAAATCAACAACCTGCCACAATCATAGCGGAGACACTGCACGGGAAATAAGGATATCCCTGAGGCCCTGCGGTACAATCCGCTGTCTCCGACCGCCACAGTCGCACGCTGGAGTGAATGGGAGAGCCAGCGGAAGAGCTGCAGCACAGCCACCACAGCGGACGATCCATAGAAAACATGGTGGACGATGCAAAATATACACACATAAAGGGGTGGAGAGGGAACAACCTCAAGTGAGGGATAAAAAAGCAGTGGCACAATTATGTGCTTTGGAAAACTGCCCTCCCTCACACACAAATGTGTGTGACATGCTTCATCATCAGGTCTGCTTATAAAACGATCATGCGTAGCCACGCACAGGGCGGAGCATAGGGAGGGGGAAACACAAAACACAGAGATGGAGACAAACTCAAATGTGACAAACAGTGTTCACAACAAAAGGTGTTAACCCAAGACTGGGTAAAGTGATAGAACAAAGTGCAGTCAGAATAGTGTGGTTAAAACTGGCTCATGGATACCTGTCATGCCTTTATTCATAGGTTCCAAGGTCAGGATTAAAAATTGAATGAAGGATGGAAGTGTTAGAGAAAGAAATCAGGATCCTACAACACCCCTCCTTAAACTGCTGTAGTCAACATGTTTTGACCATATAGTGCCACCATTCAACAGGTCACAACGGTCTTCTTCAGGACGTCTATCAGTCTTATCTATCCCCTTACCTTAATCAAGCACTACAGAGGTAAAAAACGATCAAGTCTATCAGGACCATGTGGAGGGAAATTCCGCCAACATGGAATGCAAATACGAGTTCATTTAATGATTAAACCCAAAATGGCGCCAGGCGGGAGGAGCTCCAAAGAACACAACTGTAACGAAGAAGCCTCCGGCACCTCTCGTGCCCATTCCAGTGGCGCCACAAAATCCTACAATAATGCCAAACATTGCACAAATCAAAGTAGCCCTGCCCCCCCAAATACACCAAATAGATCCCAATGAAACAAATACATGCCAAACAGAAACATACAATTCCCAGGACAACACCCACAACACACCTGACAGCATACACCCATTTGGACACACCCACATAGCTGAGTATAAAACCAGCCCCTTCCCTGACCACAATCCTTTGCAACACTCCAGAAGAGAAGGGCATCCACCAGATCTGGCAAAAGAACACAGCACACTCAACACCACTACCACCACCACCACCACACCAGCACCATCAAGCCCCCAGCACATAACACACATCACACACCAACATCACACCCACCACCCACAACCCTTCACCCACAAACACTTTGCACACCACACACCATGTCCTCACATAAAATGCCCAAACTCATAGAGAGTGAGTTGACAGTCATGGCAAATGAGATAGTCAGAGTGGAACCACAACTGTTTGATAGCCTGGTCCAACAAGGACACAAATGTGGTAGAGGATAGTACAAAGGGTCAATGTAGTAGGGACCACCCCGTGATCCAAGAAGGAGACCATGAAGCAGTGGCATGATCTGAAGAGGGTCAAAGAGAGGAGGAGCAAGAACTGAGAGCTGGCAAACCGGACTGGTAGTGGCCTTCCCATCCCACTGAAAACATTCACCCCATGTGAGGAGAAGGTGCCCTTTAATAAACAAACTCCGCCACACCTACCCATCTATCCGAACTCGGCGGAGATGGGTAGGTGCACCCGCGCGGTCACGGGACGAGTAAGGTAAGGCGGATCCATAAAAGAGTACCAGGGTCCACCCGGTCTTTGTTACCCCCAGCTTGACCCCGTTTTCGGGGCCCCTCGTTTAACATCCTTTGTACTTTACAGCCACACCTGAAGGTTTGCCCTCGTAGAACTGACCCGCCGAGTATTCATGTGGTTCTTAGACCTTGACCCTTAGGTGAGCCACCAGTCTTTATTTACTTGGTTTACCTCCTGGATGATTACAGAATATTTCACATATCCTCGATGTATATGAACACTGCATAAAATGAATGGTGGTTTTAGAATGATACTGCTGCTTTTAAACACTGTTTTAAACACTGTTTTTATATGAATGCTTCACATTCACTACCACAGTGTGAGTGTGTGATCCTTGCACTGCACGCTGTTTTTCACCAGGCATGTTTAGGTTGGGCTCCCCCCCAACACCACATGGAGCATGCCTCATTGATCTTTATATGCTGACGCTGACCCAGTTCATGCTTTTGATGGGAAGAAGAAATATTATTTTTAATGTTCTGTTTTGTCTCATTATTTAGGCATAGGACTTCCCACTAAGGTAATATACACCTACATCACATACATGACACTCGCATGTTAAAATTCTCTTTTTCACTTCTAATTTAATGGTCCTGATGAATCGCAGGTGATGAACCGAATGCGAGAAACATGTTGACCCACTGTTTTCCAAGGCCTCTCTAGGATTACTTTACCTAATTTGGTTACCCCTAGCTGTTCGCCTTTCCACACTGGTTTTAATTGTAGTAGGGGGACCCCCAGAATAAAGTTGTTTCCGGCATCCCCTACTGCATTTTAATCACTACACCGAGTCCATCTGATACTCTGCCCACATACCCTCACTTCACCATAGGGCTGTTGGATACAAAAGATCTCCGCTAAAGAGCCCCTCCTAGAGGTGAGCCCGTTGGGGATTGCACCGCCCCCCCGACGAGGAGCAACCGCCAATGATGAAGCATGACACCCTTTGGGTGTGTGAGGCAAATACATCCAACTAAATGGATGCCCAAAGGTGTACTACCCACACCTTAGGTCACGTCAGCTTTTCCTTAATTTTCTCCCTCCTGAGGAACAGTGCAGCACCTCTCTTCTTTGAGCTACTAGTACCTATACGGGCACATGCTGCTACTGGACCTTTCACTTGCTTAAGTGATAGTTAGTGTCCGTTGATCCATTGATCATTCTCCCTTTGTCTGACAAATACTTCTGCACGGTGTAGACCGTGGGAGTTTCTCTTTTCGGTGGGTAAGTCTTGACCGATCCCCCACTCCAGCGACCCGATACTTATTAGGCGAGTTGCGTCCTTTTCAAATTTCCCCCATTGGGGTTTGTTGAACTTCTCCCCCTTTTCCCTTTCTTCACATTGTTTTTAAGGGTCCTCTTCCATACGGGAGCGCTTTCCTTGACCACCCAATCATGGAGGGACAGGGTTTGAGCTTTGGTGAAGAGGATGCAGCAGCTATCATGAGGATACCATCGCTTTTTGACATTGAGGCAGAACCAGCCTCAGGAAGCAATACAGCCGAGTGGCAATCACTGTCAGATCTGAAACGAGAGTGGATACGAGTAACAATACATGGGACTATGATGGCGCAATATTTCAAAGCCAAAATAGCTCCTAATGGCCTGATAGTAAAGAATTTTCCCAGAATTTTTTGGGAAGATGGACAATTTAAGATCGAATGGTCACAGGTTTCGTGGAAATGCACCCATGACCTGTTGATCCTGATAGTAAACACGGCCAAACGACTAGCAGATGCACTGTTGGTCCGCATCCAGGCAGCTGAGGCTGCACTGAAGACTGCGGTGCTTAACCCAGGCTTTAAAACCAAATTGACTGAGTTGAACAAAGAGATGGCGGAACACAAAGAATATCTCATGAATCAAAAAGTAGCTAAACTACAGAAAGATATCAAGAGATTTTCTAAAGAAAAAGTCTACCCCTACTTAAGAGATGACTATGTTCCCTCTGGTACTAACTATAACTCGGACTCAAGCGCCACTTCCTCCAGGAGAGGGTCGAATAGTGGCTCTGACAGCAGTGAGAACAATGACCTCCCACAGATGCCATCAAGGCCCAAAAGGGGAAGGGGGCGTGGACAGCAAAACTTTCAAAATTTTCCTTACCCAGGCCAACAAATGGGCCCCCCATTTTGGCACTATCCACAATTCCCCCATTTTCAACCAGCCTTAGCCCCACAATACCCCCCTTTCTACGCGCCGCAAAACTCTACAAACCCACCTTTTTTAGGCAGAGGTTGGGGCAGAGGGCGAGGGCGAAAAAGAGGGAACGTGCCAGACAAGAGGGTACAATGGGAGGACACACGCCCCCAAGGAATGGACACCAGGAACACGACCCGATCAGGACCAAAATGAGTCTAGTGGTCAATCTGTCAGATCGTATCCTCACTGAGGGAGAGGAAGAAGCCCTCCAAAAAGGGTTGGGCTTTGTCCCTACCCCGAGAATGGACTCATTCCAACAGACAAGGGAAATTAAATGCTTTTTCCGCAAAATAAGACTCAAAGCCTTCTTTGATGGCAAAACTCGTGACCCTATTGAAGACTCGGGTTTACATAAGCCTTCCACATTTACCCCACATAATGGCATGGTCCCAAACGAAGTTTTGACCTTTGAACAGGCAGTACTCAAAGATATCAACCAGTTGGAGAGACAGACTCGCCACTCGAACATTTCCAATAACGAAATGTTGGTTATAAAATCACTGGCAGAAGACCCCCTTATCACCATTAAACAGGCTGATAAGGGTGGAGCAACAGTTCTGATGAATACTACTGATTATGATCTGGAGTGCACCAGACAGCTTAATGATCACAGGTACTATACACCTATCCCCGGTGACCCAACCAGACGCCTGCAGACCATTATCACAGGGTTGGTGATGGGTGCTGAGAGTGAAGAATGGATCTCCAAAAAAGAGGCAGAATTCCTAGTTCAAAGTGACCCCCGGGTACCCTACTTCTATATACTGCCCAAGATCCATAAGGGCACGAGACCAGTACCAGGGAGACCTATCGTATCAGGGATCAATTCTATTCTAGAGCCACTCTCACAATTCTGTGACCACTTTTTACAACCATTGGTCAAATGCATTCCCTCCTACGTCCAGGATACTACTGATGTCCTACGTCTTTTGAACTCCATTCAGGACACAACACGAATTGACCTTCTGATTACTCTAGATGTGGAGGCCCTCTATACGAACATTCCACAGAGGGCCACCCTAGAAGTAGTAGAAGAAAGATTGGGGCAACAAACCTGGAACTCCAACACTCCGAAAACTTTCATCATGGAGTGCGCTACACTTGCACTCACTGAGAATTACTTTGAGTATAAGGGACAATATTATCATCAGACCCAAGGGACCTCCATGGGTAGTACCTTTGCTCCCTCGGTGGCCTGTCTCTACATGGCAGAGTTTGAAGACAGACATATACATCACCAGTCAAACCCCTTTCTAGAGAATATTCTAGTATGGAGGCGCTTCATCGACGACATCCTAATACTCTGGTCAGGCCCCATAAGAACCCATGAGGAGTTCTTTGAATGGGTGAATACACTGAACCCCTTTTTACACTTCACGATGTCCTCTTCACCTAAGGAAATTGCCTTCCTTGACCTGACTATCAAATTGGCTGATGGTTCTCTCAGTACTTCTCTGTATAGAAAACCCACAGATCGTAACAGTTTACTCCATTACACAAGTCACCATCCGAAAGCATTGCGCTCAAACTTACCATTCGGACAATTTCTCCGGATCAGACGCAATTGTAGCGATGTGACTGACTACAAGAAGGAATCCTCAATACTGTCTAGGAACCTCATGGACAGAGGCTATCCTAAAAGTGATGTTTACAAAGCCAGAAAACGGGCTCGGAACAACAACCGAGAAGCCCTACTAGAGAGACGGGAGAACACACCGCTAGAGGACCAACCAATAACCTGTGTTACTACCTTTACCCCACAGTCCAACAAAATCAAACAGACCATCAAACGCCATTGGGGTATCCTGAACACAGGCGATCTAGTTATGGAGCAGCCTAGGTTTGCTTTCAGGAGATCACAGAATCTGAAGGATATTCTGATTAGTACCAGGCCAAAGAAAGTCAGGAAAGAGACACAACAGACCCTTTGGCAGCTACCTCCTGTCAGGGGCCACTATCCTTGTGGCTCCTGTGGTGTCTGTAAATACACCTCAGTAGTGAAAACCATCAAACTTTCAGAGACCTTCAATTGGGAACTCAGGCAACACACTAATTGTAATACTTCACATTGCATTTACCTACTGACTTGCCCATGCAATTTGCAATACATTGGGATGACCACCCGCCCCATCAAGACCCGCATCATTGAGCACCGCAGCAATTTTCGCTGTAAGAAAACAAATACAAAAATGTGCAAGCATTTTGTAGAATGCAACCATAATGAAGATTCCCTCAATTGGGTGATCTTGGAATCCAGCCCAAATTCACCAAAGAATGCACTTTTTAGGAAGGAGCAGAGATGGGTCCATCGCCTATCTACTGACAGCCATGGCCTGAATGAAGATATCCCCTGGCATTCGCTATAAGTCATTCTTTATTAATGGTCCCATACTGATATTGCTCTTTTATTCGTTTAATTCAGTAAGGCTCAGAGTACTCACATCAGAGACATGACCATGCACTCTGTGAGCATTTGGATGACAAATTATCAATAATGATACATGCCCCGACATTGATACTATCCACACTCCCGTGGTCTTTACGTGAAAGCTACTCATTGGCTGGGTTCGATCCATAGCCTTTCTACCTACCCAACATGGCCGCCACGTACATATAATTAAGTACTCTAGGATCGTTTTATATATGCTTCCCCAATAAACATATACCGGGGATAGACTTGCTAGTCTCCAACTTTATGGAACGGTGAGTGGTTATATTTCAATCGGCTCACTCCAGTGATCGAGTCACTCCATAATTTTATACATGGCCAGACACATTACGGAAACGCACATAAGGCGCGATTCAAATAGAATGAGCATCCACTCGTTTAACACCTACCCGCTAGCTAACTGCTGCACTTAAACGAAGATCCACCCATACCGCCACACTTACTTCACCTTTCTGTCATGGCGGCCAATGAAACGATCATGGTCATGTGACCTACACGAAAGGGCGCCAGTGACGAGACTCCTCCCCGCCGGTTCCCTTTAATAAACAAACTCCGCCACACCTACCCATCTATCCGAACTCGGCGGAGATGGGTAGGTGCACCCGCGCGGTCACGGGACGAGTAAGGTAAGGCGGATCCATAAAAGAGTACCAGGGTCCACCCGGTCTTTGTTACCCCCAGCTTGACCCCGTTTTCGGGGCCCCTCGTTTAACATCCTTTGTACTTTACAGCCACACCTGAAGGTTTGCCCTCGTAGAACTGACCCGCCGAGTATTCATGTGGTTCTTAGACCTTGACCCTTAGGTGAGCCACCAGTCTTTATTTACTTGGTTTACCTCCTGGATGATTACAGAATATTTCACATATCCTCGATGTATATGAACACTGCATAAAATGAATGGTGGTTTTAGAATGATACTGCTGCTTTTAAACACTGTTTTAAACACTGTTTTTATATGAATGCTTCACATTCACTACCACAGTGTGAGTGTGTGATCCTTGCACTGCACGCTGTTTTTCACCAGGCATGTTTAGGTTGGGCTCCCCCCCAACACCACATGGAGCATGCCTCATTGATCTTTATATGCTGACGCTGACCCAGTTCATGCTTTTGATGGGAAGAAGAAATATTATTTTTAATGTTCTGTTTTGTCTCATTATTTAGGCATAGGACTTCCCACTAAGGTAATATACACCTACATCACATACATGACACTCGCATGTTAAAATTCTCTTTTTCACTTCTAATTTAATGGTCCTGATGAATCGCAGGTGATGAACCGAATGCGAGAAACATGTTGACCCACTGTTTTCCAAGGCCTCTCTAGGATTACTTTACCTAATTTGGTTACCCCTAGCTGTTCGCCTTTCCACACTGGTTTTAATTGTAGTAGGGGGACCCCCAGAATAAAGTTGTTTCCGGCATCCCCTACTGCATTTTAATCACTACACCGAGTCCATCTGATACTCTGCCCACATACCCTCACTTCACCATAGGGCTGTTGGATACAAAAGATCTCCGCTAAAGAGCCCCTCCTAGAGGTGAGCCCGTTGGGGATTGCACCGCCCCCCCGACGAGGAGCAACCGCCAATGATGAAGCATGACACCCTTTGGGTGTGTGAGGCAAATACATCCAACTAAATGGATGCCCAAAGGTGTACTACCCACACCTTAGGTCACGTCAGCTTTTCCTTAATTTTCTCCCTCCTGAGGAACAGTGCAGCACCTCTCTTCTTTGAGCTACTAGTACCTATACGGGCACATGCTGCTACTGGACCTTTCACTTGCTTAAGTGATAGTTAGTGTCCGTTGATCCATTGATCATTCTCCCTTTGTCTGACAAATAGGAGAAGGTGCTTGCCATACTGCATCGCAAGAGTCTCACAGGAGTATCCTGGGGAGTGGAGGTTGGTAACGCCAAAGAAATGTTAACCAAAACACTGATATGTACTTTCTTGCACAACCAAAAACCTACTCCATCTATCTGCAACACACACCCACAAAAACCTGTCTCACAGATCTAACCTTCACTCACTCCCATTTACCCTAAACATAGCTAGCAATATTACCATGGGAGCATGAGCACAGGCAGCCTGCACTACTACTCCCACCATGCCCCCTGTCCCACACCCTAGCAGGATGGAGCACTCCCCCACACCACCCAGAAGCAGTTGGAAGCCATTGCATTGTTCACCTTCACCTAACAGGTAGGGAGCCATCTTGCCTGGGAGGTCTGTTTTGGGGAGGGAGGCCTGCACTACTAATACCACCAGCATCATCAAGATGGATCCCTCCACCACCACCCCCACAAGCCTGTGTCAGCCATTACATCACCTTCATCAACATTACAGGTAAGTAGCCATCTTTCCTGTGAGGGCTCTTTGGGGGGGGTTGCACTACTACTCCCCCCAGCCCCCCTATCCCACAGCATCATCAAGATGGATCCCTCCACCACCACACCCACAAGATCAATCAGCCATTGCATCACCCTCATCAAACTAACAGGTAGGTAGCCATCTTCCCTATGAGGGCTGTTTGGGGGAGGGAGGCCTCTACCACTACTCCCACCATGCCCCCTGTCCCACACCCCAGCAGGATGGAGCACTCCCCCACACCACCCAGAGCAGTTGAAGCAATTGCATTGTTTACCATCACCTAACAGGTATGTAGCCTGTATGTGCACCCACACATTTGTCACAAATGAAATTCTGCCATATGGCAACATCAGCCCTCTCAAAGCACAAATATGCACACCGACCCCGCTTGACATGCACAGGTTGCACACAGGAAAGCAAAGCAAACTGTCACAGCTATCAAAGAGTCACACACCAATGCACATGCACAAGTCAGACTGGGCACAACCATGCACAGCACACACTGAAAAGTGCATTGCCATGTAGCCCAATCAGCAAGGACCATTTCAATAGTTAGAAAGTATGTGTGGACCCATGAATCAAAATATGTACTTGACAGGACAAAGTCATGCAGTACATCACAATGTCCAGTCCATGGTCAGATGTGATGTCTAAGAAAAACCGAAGGAAATGATGGACGGAGTGTTGAGAATACAAGCACTCACCCCCAGTCAACTGATCTGGGTTTAATCCATCACCGTTCTTTAGTCCACTCTGCCACCCCAGTTCAGACATGGCCATATGCAAATCAGTCTGACCCTGTGCCTCACGGGAACAGTCCGTAGCGTTGACAATACAAGCACTCACCCCGACCTGGCTTGGCAGTTCAGGCTGGACTGTTCCCATGAGGCACAGGGTCAGACTGATTTGCATATGGCCATGGCTGAACTGGGTTGGCTGAGTGAGCTAAAGAATCGTGATGGATTAAACCCAGATCAGTTGACTGGGGGTGAGTGTTTGATTTGCTCAAACGCTCCGTCCATCATCCCCTTTTCTATCGCTTTGTTCGCCCTTAGTTGGCAGGGTATGCTCAGACGTGAGTCCCTTGCTCGAAGACCTGGCTTGGCAGCTCGGGCTGGACTGTTCCCATGAGGCACAGGGTCAGACTGATTTGCATATGGCCATGTCTGAACTGGGGTGGCTGAGTGAGCTAAAGAATGGTGATGGATTAAACCCAGATCAGTTGACTGGGGGTGAGTGTTTGATTTGCTCAAACTCTACATCCATCATCCCCTTTTGTATCGCTTTGTTCGCCCTAAGTTGGCAGGGTATGCTCAGAAGTGAGTTCCTTGCTCACTTGGCCACTGGATTCAAGATAGCCTGGCTGATGAGAATTATGAATCTGAAACCGGTCCCAGGGTGCTTGTTTCCGGTCAAGGGAAGACCTGGCTTGGCAGTTCGGGCTAGACTGTTCCCATGAGGCACAGAGTCAGACTGATTTGCATATGGCCGTGGCTGAGTGAGCTAAAGAATGGTGATGGATTAAACCCAGATCACTTGACTGGGGGTGAGTGTTTGATTTGCTCAAACGCTCCCTCCATCATCCCCTCTTGTATCAGATGTGATGTCTACCAGGTCAGACTAATCAACAAGGAGACAATAATGAAAATATGTTGTGCTGGTCCCTACATGGCAACATGTCCCTGTGAACATGATTACTGCACGATTTGCATGATAAGTATTGATACCTCACAACATGTACAAGTAATGTCTGTACCTCTGCACCATGTTAGAAGGCACAGTGGTGCACATAGAAAATAATGTGAAGATCAGTCAATTGTGTAGTGTAAAGATAGTGGATGACACACAGCTAACAGCATGTTTGCACAGTACACAACGCAGACCATTCCCCATCTAATCCACAGGTGACCAAGAACTTACAGCTGAGACCAACACCAATGACCAGCAGAGCCAGTCCCCCCCGGTACATGGACTCTCAGATGTAGACTCCCAGGATTTTCAGGACAATGAGCTCGAGGCCAGGCCATCTGGTGTGTCAGGGTGCAACAGGTCCCAGGACCCCATCCTCCCCACCACCACTTCTGATGCAACACCAACTGCACAGCAGACTCCTGCTGTTACAGCCAGTGCATCCACCACCACCACCACCACCACCACCAGTGTCACCTGCAGCTCCCTCTCTGTCCCAGGGGATGAGGACCCCACACCAACAACTGAGGACGGCAGGAAGAGTGTATGGGAATCCACAGTGGCGAGGGGATAGGTCTGTGGCAGCAGTGCAGGTGGGAAGGCCAGGGTCACCCCCAGACACCAGGAGGCTGGGACCCTATCCCTGGAACACATCACTAGAGTCCTTGGGCATACGAACAGGTCCAGGGACAAAGTGGCTGGTCGGATAATCTTTTACGCAAGCTCATCCTGCTGATGTGGTCTATCAACACACGCATTGGACAATTGTTGGACCAACTGAGGGACGGGCCTTCGTCCCAACCAACAACTACACCCCCTCTTGTGGGCCGCAGGATAACAGTTCAACATCTTTCCCTGCAGCCACAGAGAGGGGTGAGTCCTCAGATGCCACTGGCACCACAGCAGGACCCCGCCCAGCCAAGCGACCAAGGGGCCGTCCTAAGAAGAGCCTCAGAGTCTCAGTAGGCAAAGCACCAGTCAAACGCCAGCCATAGAGCCAGCCCTGATGGCAACCCTCTTCCCCACTGCATTGACTGTTTAGACTGTCTTTCCCCACACTACCTTGTGTATTGCACATGTCTGTTGGACTGGGTCACCACATCAATGTGGTATCTAATCTTTCATCTCATTTACCATAACTGACAACTCACTGCTCCATCACCACCTATATGTAAATTTACCCACCCCCTCACATGTCAACTTTGGAAATAAAATACCTTACACACTCTTATTGTGTCAGCTTTGACTTTAGTGCAGGATGTACAGTCCACAAAAAGTACATAATGTATCTGAAGTATGTTCTGTATGTAGGCAAGGATCAGTTTGAGGCACCTAGGAAAACACAACAGAACAGCATTCACTGGTGTGAGTGTGGCATCACAGACATTACACTACACCAACCATCTACAGAAACCAACATGCAGATAACACAATGGGTAAAAAGTGTCAACATGAATGTCACGTATACGTTCACAGAACACATGTCACAGTCACATATCCACACACAGGTGACTTTACCTCTGGCTATTCATACCATTCGCACATACACCTTCACATCAACAGCAATCTCACCAGACAATAAATATGTTGGACTTTGTCACCCACCTTCAAGTGAAGTAGCGGGTGATTAGCTGTTGACGCATGTCACCACTTTCCTTCGTCTTGGTCACATTAAGTCCTGTCTAGTTTATATATGTGAATTCACGAATCACCCAGCACAGTTAATATGTCCAACACTTGGAATGACAGTCTGCACGCACCAATAAGGTGCAACCATCCACTATAGTATCGGATATGTGCGGCCTGAAAGAACGTTATGTGACCCTTCCCACAGGGAGGGGATGTATGCCACTAATGATGTGCTTTCCTTTTACAGCATCGAATTTCGGTACAAACGTATGTATCTCCATTGAGAATGCATGTCTTTAATAAGTGTATTAGCTTAATTTATCGCTCCCTAATCAGGGACACAAGAGTGGCAAATGCTGGGCTGGTCCCGGCACGGTCCTGAAGAAATGCTAGGGGTAGCAGGAAACATGTTGACCATTTCTTTTGCACTGAACCTATCCTCATTAAAGGTTGGTCTACAGTGATATTCACCCCACTTTTAATATACCTGCCTAGGAGCATAATAAATTTGTCGAGGCCCACTAAGCACAGTATTTTTAATTCACCCGCATCCACTCCACCACCTTTTTGTACCACACATAGTATTTCATTTGTAAGTGCTCCTGTGTAGTTCGTGATTCGTAGCACGCCCCTTTTCGTAGAGAACTGGGATGGCCCCAATGATGAAGCATGTCACCGTGGGGCAACCCCGTTGAGTGAGGGGACACTAGAAAGAAATTTTTCTTTCTTGTTAGGGTAAACTGATCAACTAGTTCCATCTCCTACACCTGAGCTAGGTCTCGGAATCCAATAATTTGGACTCCAACATATGTACAAAAGTACGCTCCACCATTCAACGTGTCCTCCCATTGGCCTCATTGTATCAGATATCAGCCGGGGTCCTGGGATTCCGCAGTGGGCTCAGCAGCCATGGACGGCTGGGATAAGCAGAGTCACCTAGGTATGACAAATACACATTGCAATGTTGCACAGGCAGAGGGCAGCAGGTCACACACCCA
Source organism: Lissotriton vulgaris (assembly GCF_964263255.1). Lineage (NCBI taxonomy): Eukaryota > Metazoa > Chordata > Amphibia > Caudata > Salamandridae > Lissotriton > Lissotriton vulgaris. The sequence continues at coordinate 159,152 of NW_028251077.1, read as the reverse complement.
GCACGACATACGACTAGGCATACTCACCCACAATCCATGCACGCTTGGGAAGCAGATTTGCCATCAGCCGGGGCACAATGCTGTTCCTCAGGATGTAGGAGGTTCGGGCTGAGCCAGAGAATCTGGCACACACATGCGAGATGATCATATCTGCCAAGCACACCATCTGCACATTGATGGAGTGGTAATGTTTGCGATTACGGAAAATGTGCTCACTTGCCTGTGGTGGCACAAGACCGACATGTGTGCATTCTATGGCACCAACAACATGGGTATGTGCCCAAGGGGATAAAAGTCTCCCTTTACAGCTGGCAATTCTGCACCCCTGGGGAAATGGATATATCTGTCCTTGTAGATCATCATGGCGGACAGAACATCACGCAGCACCATGCTGCATATCGGTTGAGACATTCTACCAGTGCTGGCCACAGTCTCCTAGAACTATCCAGTGGCAAAAAAATGGAGGGCTGCCATCACTTTATAAGTTGGGGTGAAAGCTGTTGGAAATGTCCTGCAAGGCTGCAGGTGGGGCTCTACCATATCACAAAGGGTCCTCAGGGTGGCTCTATCTAGATGGAATTTGCAAATGATCGCCACATCCTCCATGTCCTCCAGCAGTGTCAAGTGACAAATCAGATTTGGCATCCTCCTAGTTGAGATGAAAGTGGACACATGTCAATGCAATCCATAATGAGATGGCCACAGCATAACCCGTTCTGGATGACACAGAAAAAACAAAGACTGACTTGATATTTAATTGACACACCAGGTTACATGGTTGGACGTTTGGGTCACACAGAGGGCACATCTCACTATTTACAATAAACAAGTGCCTCAAACACCTCATAGGTCAATGTGAATGCACATAGTTAAATGGCCACATTTCACATGTGCATGCTGGGGAGTTTGGCATCCAGCCAATGTGTGATAAATCTACACCACTGTCTCATACTCATCTGCTTTACCTGTCACACCTCAATGCATCATGCTAACTTGCCACACATCCACAACACAATGAACACAGTTGTAGGTGAACAGACGAATGTGTGTATGAGCAGACAGAAGAGCACTAGTAAGTAACTACATCATACAGTGAGGCAAGCCTTGCCGAGGTCATCACTGCTTCTCAAAACATTGACATGTGTACACATTATGGAGTCCACTACAACACTGTCCTGCCTCATCAACCATCTAATGCATTTGTGACATGTTAGGAACTACAGACCAATGTACGCCACACAAACACAACCATGCCATGTGCAGGCACCAGCGGAGTCAATGGATAATTGGTATTGTGTGCACAATGATGTGCCCTTCACCAAGTGGCCACTGTGCACTGTTGAAGTGTTCCCGATGGACATTGCTAATGTATGTGCCCCAAATCATGGTAGCTACCGACTGGCCACAGAGGTGTGTCATCAGCACCCCCCCATTCACACAGGTGTGGGAGTCATGGAGACATGCCCAACTGGTGGTTGGCATGCTCCGCCACCCAAATGGTCGTGCCTCGTGTCATTGTCTGTGCCCCAAATCGCAATAGCTACCGCCTGGCCATGTCGGTGTTTCAACGCCATGTAGCATGCCCTAGAGCCAATGGGATCGGTGATTGCGGTGGCATGATGCTATTTTGAAAATCACGGTAGGTATGCTTCGCCACAGCGGAGGCGGTCACTGGATGCATTTGAAGGATGCACCATTGTGGTAGCGCACCCCGGTCCCCTGTGGTGTGTCACCGCCATGTAGCATGCCCTAGAACCAATGGGAACGATGATTGCGGTGGCTTGATGCACTTTAGAAAATTGCGGTAGGCGTGCACCACCACCATTGGACTGATGCAGTATATGCCTGAGGGTGTCGGTAATGCACTGTCAAACATGCTGTCTCAAGGGGGAAGAAGTGTTTGTCCCAATGTCACAGGTTTCCCTGCCTGCAGTTATAGGTATGAGTGAAGTGTGTTGCATTGTCAGCCATACACTGACACAGTATGTTGGCCATGCAGGTGCCAGGGCAGTGATTGCTTGGCTGAATGGCTGTGTGTCCCCCTGTTGTCCATCTCAGTGTGAGTCCAGATGGTCAACACAGTGCCCGCCCACCAAGACGAGGTCACGTCACTTCACTTCCTGTGTCCTTACTTATGTTTTTTCACAGTTAAATCCAAATATGCACCCTCTCAGCCCTGTAGAATTGCACACGACCACACTTGTGTAGATCTCTATTTTATTTGTGAGTCCATGTCCCTCAATGCCGCACACATGGCATACTGATATATTCACAGGGCATGAACATTGAGGGCTGCACAGTCTTGCACACAGTGAGTTTACCCACAGACACAGGTCGATTTGTGATGTATGTTGTGGCCAGAGAATCAAAGGACTGGAGATGTGTGCAAGCCACATAGGGGGTTCAGTGCTGTCATCCTGCATGTGTGTGAGATGTTCAGGGACAGTGTCGGCCCTCATAAAGGCATGCAGTCACATCAGCTTAGCCCATGCAGAGTGCCCATGTGAGATGTCTCCCAGGGTGGGATGGAGAGAGATTAGACTTGTTAATACGTTTGTGTGTTGCTACTGTAATGATAGATATTGGCACATGACACTGTCCCACTGATCATTTCCCCTCTTGTCTCCCATGCCTGCAGCTCAAGGTACACCAGCGTAAGGCCGTGTAGAGGGCCATTGCAGCAAAGGTGCAAGCGCTGGGGGTATCTAACCGATGGTGCACCCCCTGCCACAAGAGGTGGGACGACATCAGCCACCTGGCAAAGAACGTTGCAGAGATGACCTTGGGACTGCTCCCTTGCACTGGGCGGTTGGCATGGCGCAGCATGACACACACTGATGGGCCGCATCTTGGCAGTGACTCATCTTGTGCTGGATGCACGTCTGAATGAGCATCAGCAGCAAGGCAGGGGTGAGTATTTGGGGTTGGTGACTTTGGCTGTGAGCGGATGCATGTGTACAGGGCCTGTGACAGCGGTGGCCTATGTGATGTTTGTGGAGTGGTGCAGTGCAGTGTCATGTAAGTGGCTGCTGGGATAGGTGCCAGTGTTATGCATTTGCCCAAACTGTTCTTACAAAGGTGATCCTCCCTGCTGTGCATTCCCATTCCCGTCTGTTTTGTACTCTTCATGGATATTCAGCATTGTGGTAGTCTGGGGTATTGAATTGGGAGTGAACAGCAGTGTTCCCAATCTGAGTGTGACTTCATCTATGCGTGCAATGCATTGCATGCACCATGAATGTTGAGGTCTACACATCTGACAACAACGTGCACTAGTCTTTGTTGGGTCCCAAAGTACTACATGGTGATTGGCATTGGCTAATTCCCATTGTGAACTGTCATGTCGTAATTGGTGTCTGTGTTGTTCCCTCCTGTTCAATCCAGATCTGTCAGTGGCAACAAGTGGTGTCAATCAATCAATCAATCAATCACTGCATTTATAAAGCGCCCTACATACCCGTGAGGGTCTCAAGGTGCTAGGGGGGAGAGGGGCCGCTACTGATCAAAGAGCCAGGTCTTGAGGAGTTTCCTGAAGGCCAGCAGGTCCTGAGTCTGTCGTAGGCTGGTGGGGAGGGTGTTCCAGGTCTGCGCAGCGAGGTAGGAGAAGGATCTGCCGCCAGCGGTGACTTACTGGATACGAGGAACTGTGGCGAGGGCGAGGTTTGGCTGAGCGGAGATTACGGGTGGGGGTGTGGAAGCTGAGACGGATGTTGAGGTATGTGGGTCCGGTGTTGTGTAGGGTTTTGTGTGCGTGGATGAGGAGTTTGAAGATGATCCTCTTGTTGACTGGGAGCCAGTGCAGGCCTCTCAGGTGGGGTGTGATGTGGCTGTGACGGGGGACGTTGAGGATCAGTCATGCCGAGGCGTTCTTGTTTTGTTGAAGTCGTCTCAGGAGTTTGGTAGTTCCTGTAGTCGAGTCTGCTGGTGATGAGGGCTTGGGTGACGTTTTTTCTCGTGTCGGGAGGGATCCATTTGAAGATCCTGCGGAATATGCAGAGGGTGTTAGAGCAGGACGCGGAGACGGCGTTGACTTGCCTGGTCATGGAGAGAGTGGAGTCGAGGATGACCCCCAGTTTGAGTGCGTGGTGTTTGGGTTCCAGGGCTGTGCCTAGCGATGTGGGCCACCAAGAGTCGTCCCAGGCTGATGGGGTGGGTCCGAGAATGAGGACCTCCGTCTTGTCTGAGTTCAGCTTCAGTCTGCTGTCCTTCATCCATTCGGCGACGACCTTCATTCCTTTGTGAAGGTTGGCTTTGGCGGTGTGGGGGTCTTCGGCAGACAACATCGCTCCCCATCTTCGCAAGAAACCTCAAAACCTGGCTCTTCGACAGACCCCCTCCTTGATGGAATAGAACCTGCACCCCCCCACCCCTAGCGCCTTGAGACACTTATGGGTGAGTAGTTGTGCTTTAACAAACTCCTGATTGATTGATTGACTTTCCCCCGGGATAGCCACCGCACTTCTGTATGAAAAAGCAAGCCTTTATGCTCAGCTCCCATTTCTGCACACAAAATTGCAAATAGACGAGCTCCTGTGGGATGGGTCTTTATAAAATGTACTATTTTTACAGCAGAATTCAGCACATCCTCTAGTTCGCTGTCCATGTTTCGAACAGTAAGGGCTTCCCGGTGTATCATACAGTGGGTCCAAAGAATATGTGGAGCCACTTTCAATATGTTAGCTTTTAGGCCAGCCCTAGCACCACACATTGAAGGAGCACCATCGGTGCAGATTCCAACACAATTATCCCATTTTAAGCCATGGATATTCAGGAAGTCATTGATCATGGCAAACAAATCGGATCCTGTTGCCCGCTCCTTGATTGGCTTGCAAAATAAAAAATCTTCTAATACAAGTGTTTCATAACAGTAACAAACATATGCAATTAAATGGGCATTCTGTGACACATCAGTTGCTTCATCCAGCTTTAAAGCAAACAAACTTGATTTAAACCTAGCTATGAGCTGTCCCTGGATATCTTCTGACATGTCAGCGATGTGGTGGCAAACTGTTGTATCTGAGATGGGTATACTTTTGAACTTCTCTGCTGCTTTTGAACCAAGCATTGTCCTAGCTACGTTGAGCAATGCTGGGAGAATCACCTTTTCTCCATCTACAAAGGGCCTTTTGTTTTAAGCAATGTGGTATGCTACTTGGTATGATGCTTTTAATGCAGTTGCAGGAGTATTTGCTACATGTTTCACAGCTTCTTTCTGCTGGGTTATCTCTGTAAACTTCCTGGCAAAAAAATCTCAGCTTTTTCCTGCTAGAGACCCATGTTTCGTTTCAAAGTGACGCCGTAGTTTGGTTGGCTTCAAGCTGTCGTTAGCTAAGATCACACCACAAATCACACACTGTGGTCTATTTTCTCCACTAACAACAATGCAGGTGAAACCAATATCCAAATAGGAGGATTCATAATTCCTTGTTTTTTGCAGCTTTCTGTTTCAGCCTTTCCCTTGAGCACTCTACCATCTTTTGGGAGCAGAAACCATCAAATGCTTGCTTAACCTAAGATACTAAATTTGAAGCTGCATGTTAATGAATAGTAAATGGCTGCAATTTTACAGCTGCATGAGGTACAGGAGGTTTTTAACTTTGTAGTTGCAAAAAATATATATCTTTAAAAAAATCTTATGTTTTAAATAAAATAAATTTGGATAAAAGAATAATTCAGTGATAAGTGGCTAAAACGTAATTCCAGCTCATCCAGGCTTTAAGTAGGTGCTCCCAAAATTGCTGCAGTATGTATATGCTGTATACCACCGATGAGGCTCTGCAAGTTACTTGTTCAAATGTTAGTGAGGGCAAACTTCAGCACTGCCCCTTCACCCATCACTCAAAAACAAATGCGTTCCTTCTTATTCACTTCCTCAGATGTTTCTTATGCTTGAATAGGAGTCCTCAGCCTAGCGACACAGTAGCTTTTTCGCTTGCAATGAAGAGAAAATGTTTAAGAAATATTACTTGCATGTTCTCAAGTTATTAGTTGAAGTCCTGATGGCTGGTAAGATGGCCATGATCTGCAAGTTAAAATTTGATTTCTGGCAGGACCACATAAGCGTTCCATTTTTTTAATTTGTGAAATTGATTGCATGTACTTCCTTGAGGCTCCTTGACTTCAATATCCCCCATACACAATACACCCACTCTCCTGTAAGCACACATTTTATGTTACTTGTGCCATGTTAATATTTCAACACCTGTGCAGTTCCTCCTTGGACCTTTGCACAGAATCCTAACTGGCACATGTGACTAATGTAATGTGCACTATTCAGAGAAGCGCAGGATTGGATGAGCATGCATTTTGGAACAACTATAGGACCCAGTGACAGGCACTGTGAGACACTTGCACTGCCTTTGAATTTTAACTACAGAGGTCTTAATTGTGGTTTTTGACTGTTCGATATGGACGCAATATTACAGACGGACGGCCAGGGCAAAAAAGCACTAGGAAAAATCACTTAATCTACTGCATCAAAAAGGGTTCATATAACAAGTGCAGCTGAAAGGCATCTGGAACAAAACAAGGATGGCCCCTGGGATACTCCGTACTGCCACTCTGTACCTTTTTGAAATTTGTATTCAAAATATAAATCGTTCCTATGTCAAAGCTATGACTCCATTGGTTAAGATACCACCTTGATATATTGGGAAAAATCCCAGGCGGTTAAAAAAAAAGCAGCCACTGAAAGCTGTATTTTCAGCACTTATCTGTGCATACTTTGAACAGCACTTTACATTGTGTTCTAGGGCTGCCTGAAAGATCTGTGACTGAAAGGAAACAATGACAGAAAAGTCACATTACAAATGAATACATACTTCGTTATACATTCCCCAAATATTTACAAACAGGCTTGGAATGGTGTAATTTAGCTTCTCTGTGCAGATCCAGGGGCTGCTGCCCTAAAGATGCCACTGCGTGTTTGCGAGCGGAGCGGGTGTTGAGGAGGATGCATCAGAGGTGATTGGGTTCTCCGGTTGGTGGTTTGGCAGGCTGGATGCTGGTGAATCTGCAGTTCCGGCAGGTGAAGGGCCCTTGGTTGCGCTTCGGGGTGGCCCGGTAGCAGGGGTGGTCTCGTCCGGTGTTGAGTGCATGGAGGGTGCTGGAGTCGTAGTGCAGTCTGGCGTTGCAGGGATTGCGGGGTTCAAGGGTTCTGGCGCTGGTCGTGGTCCAGGCGTGGACTGGCGCAGATGGGCTTGCCTTTGGCGCGACAGCGGCATGCCCGCTGCGCGCGGCCGCTACATGCGGTTGCCGCGCGTCTTCCATAAGAGGCGAAGTAGGAGTGAGGGGCAGCTGGGAGGTGGGAGTGGGGCGGGCAATGAGCGGGTGAGCAGGGAAACAGAAGGAAAAAGGGTCGGGCTGCGGGGGACCAGCTGCGGGGAGTGGGTGGGCCCCCAAGGCAGGGGAGCACAAGGAGCGCCTAAGACAGAGGTCTTCAAACTTTTGAAGGTTGAGCCCCCCCAGCTGAATTTTTGTAAATGTCGGGCCCCCCCACCACCTGACAGAAATTTCTGGAATCTGGTACACTACATAATTGACCGCCACCCGCATATCCCTGGCCATATCCGGCAAATAATGTTCAAAACAATGAGTGTTTCCTCATTCTCCATGAATTCCCTCACTACCACTCACCAACAATGCACCTCATCTCTCTATAGCACCTTTCTGGCAAACATATATTTTTTTTATAGTGCTACTCATAGTTTCATCATACTCAGGGGCATATGTACAAGCCCCTATAGACACCACACCATCACTTTTTACGATGTTGTGGTTGCGATAGGGGCATTGCCGTATTTACAAGGCAGAGTTAAGACACTTAACTTGGCTTAACGCTGCCTTGTAAATAAGGCCCCCTTTCATGCTATGCTTAGCGTGAAAGGGTGGGCAGTGGGTGTTGCGGTGGGCGTTCCACTGCAACAGGCACTGATTTTGATGTTGCGCCCTAATTACAAGGGCAGCGTAAAAGTGAGTCAGCGTTAAAATTAAGAACAGGAAAAACCTGGTCTTAAGCTGGTGAAAGTAGGAGAAATGCATTATTTCTCCTCATTTTTCATTCATCCATGTGTGCTGCCTTGTGCAGCACACATGGAAAAAGCAAAATGCCTTGTATTTGTACTCTTTAAAAAAATCCATTTTGTGATTTCTGTGTGTGCTGCATTAAGCAGCACCCATGGAAGTGAGACAAATGGCATTTAAAGATTGTTTATGTACAGGAAGGTCCCCCCTCCTGAACATAAACAATATTTTCCCTGCACCCAGACACCCTTGGACTATGGTGCAATGGTGTCTGCGTTGGCACTACACTGCTAAGGGGAAACGCAAGGCTGCACCATATTGTTGTAAATATGGTGCAGCCTCCCGTTTCTGAAGTGGCGGAGAGAGGCTTTAACCCATGACTGCTAAACGCCTCACTCCGCAACTTCCTTGAACATATGCCCCTCAGTTCTTTGATCTGCATGGTACACCTTCTTTGTAGCAGGCACATTAACCCTCTGTGCTGTGAGGGTGGCAGGAGTGCTCATGTGAGTGCACAGTGAGGTATGCGCCAGTGTGAGAGTAGGGTAAATGGAGTGACTGCATGGTGAGGTGACCATATGAATTTGGGTGTGCATGTTAGTGCAGAGTGGGTCTAAGGAATGCATGGTTAGTGATGGGCTTGTTTAAGTGAGATTGCTGATTGAGCAGTGAGGGGGACAGGTGAGTGAAGTGTCACATGAGTGCAGGGTGGGTAGTGTGCGTGTGTGGCTGCAGGTTGAGGTACAGGGAAAACCGCGGAAGTGCATTGTGAGAACAGAGTGATCACTGAGTGCAGGGTGAATGGTGTGAGTGCATGGGGGTCAGTATGAGGGAATTGTTATCGCTGTGAGAGCAGGGTGAGCATGAAAGTGAAGGGCGAGAATGAGAAGCAAGTTGGCTGAATGCAGGGTACATTCCTAGACACTTGCAGTAAATAGTTGCAAAATAGATGCTTTCAGTTTTAGAAAAGGGGGCTCCTTGCCTCCCACTGCAGCTAAAGCCTTTCAGCTGTAGGAATTAACCAGGATAGCCCCCCCCACCAAACATAGCTGCCAAGGTTTCAGATTGCTATGTGTGACATTTTCTTAATTTCAGTGTAATTATGAGTGACATTTCAAGGACTATGAGTGACAATTTCTCGCAGGCAAACTCAAGCAGTGAAGACGAGGGAAACATACATATCAGAAATGACACCCATGTGAGCAGCAAGGAACTCTAAGACGAGTCACATCATAAACCACAAGCTGTATTACTGAGCGGTGCACCCCGGTCCTGAATATTGCCCACTGCTTGCCAAGCCCTGCTGGTGGCCCCATTACACCAGTTGCAGCCTGTCACACAGAGCTACCCGGTATGCTCTTCTGACTCTGTGTTGCTTTGCGCGCTGAAAAGTTACGTTGGCAAGCACCACAGTGGCTCTCACAGTCACCTGACCCAAAACAGGTTAGTGCAAGCAACTACTAACACAGCTTACTGTCAGTGAGAAGATTGACTGCTATGTAATGTACAGTTCTCAGCTGGTACAGGGCAGACAGGCGGCAGCTCTGAAGATGATCATGACTGAGGCACAAGAAAAAAAAAATAACTGTCAGGGGTGTTGCCAAGCAGGCCTGCGCAAATTAAATAAAACAAGAAAAATAAAGATGCGCAGTGAAATTCGTCCCAAAGCTGAAACCTGCACTCCATGCAAACTTCTCAGGAAAGATCTGCTCAACGAGTCCCTAGGAGGCCTCTGCAACACGTTATGAGATTACTTGCATTTTGATGTGAAACAGAGCCTGCACGCTGCAGAGATGAACAGAGGCCCCTGCACACATTTGTTTTCAGATATATAAGCGGCTCTATCCCCTCTCCAACCATATGGTTCACCTTTGTCTTTAGAAGGGCAGTTTAAACCCTTTATCAGTGCTGCACCCTCCCACAATAATTACGTGTCATTTACACCTGTGCTTAGTCCCTTTACAGCGGATTACATGGCTGAAAGAGAAATCTTGTATTGTTAATGAGGCTTTAATAGTTTTCACACCTTCTTCGGGCCCCTGCAGCTTCACTCTGCCGTCTGTTTCTTTAATTAGTAGAGGACAAAGGTGAGATTTACGGCGGACTACGCGCCCCCCCTGAGACGGTGGCACGCCCCCCCAGGGGGGCGCGCCCCACAGATTGAAGAACTCTGGCCTAAGAGCATTGTGTCCCCACACCATGTCCTTAGGTGTGCGCAGAGGAAGTTGTGTGTCTGGTGGACTTCGGTCACAGGCATGGTGTTGTGCTGTGTGGCCATGACATGGCTAAGTCATGACAGATAATCAGGGTTACATCCACTTATGAGGTCTATGCAGTGAGTTGCCCCAATGTGATTGCAGAGTGTGGTGTGCAACATGTCGATTTGGTCCTCTTTTATACTGCACTGATTGCATAGCTTTGTACTGTTGCTGCCACTAACCTGACCATGCATCTCTCTCTCATGCAGATTCACCAGTGATCACGGAGGGACAGGAGCCGGACACCAGTGGGGGTGAGACCAGCACAACAGCTGCACAGGAGCCCAGTAACACAGATGTCACCAGCGCCTCAGAGGGGGACCAGAGTCTTCAGGCGGAATCCCTGCTTGAGACACAAAGTACCACATTATCTGATGCCAGCGGGGATGCATCCATGTTGGTGAGCACAGGGAATGGAGACTCTGCATCATCTTCAACCACACAGAGGTCAGTACCCACCCTCCCATCCACTTCCTCTGGTGCTGCCAGTGTCCGTGACAGTAAGAGGGGACGAGTTTCACACCTGGCACAGCTGCCCCTGTACCTGTCCCCCCTGGTGCCCTCAGTGCTGAGTCTGTTGAGCTCCTGCGCCAGCTTTGTGTGGACCAGACAGCTGTACCCAATGCCTTCAGTGACCTGACTAAAATTAGGCCAGGTGGTTGCTTACATGGAGGCTATACATTCCTGCTCCAGGCCTTTGTCCACCCCCCAGGTAGTGATCACATCTGATGATAGTGACCACGGTTCACAAGCGTCACAGTCATGATACAGCACACGAAGCAGCCAGCAGAAACACCCAAGCGGGCCCGGCCCAAACACCATCCCCACAGAAGAGCAAAGCCAGCCCAGAATGCAAAGACAAAAGCCCGTCTGGCAAAAGCAAGGCCCACAAACCAAAGAAGCAGACCTCAGGCTCACATGCCTCAGAGGCATCCCCAGCTAAGGACTCTCCAGTCCCAAAAGCTTCACGTAAAAGAAGGCATGCAGTTCCTGTGCCCACTGAGGAGATGGGGCATGGCATGGATACACCTAGGAAGGGCTCAGGGGCACATTCCCTTACCACCTCTACTCCCATTCCAAGACCAGCGTAGCAGGGGAAGGAGGACACTGTAGGGGGTATACCTGGCAAACAGAGAAGGAGGGCACTATGGGGGGTACATCTGGCAAACAGGGGAAGGAGGGCACTGTAAGAGGTACACCTGGCAAACAGGGGAAGGAGGGCCAGAGGTGTAGCCAGACGAAGTGTTCCGCAGTATCCAGCACTGCCCATGGAAGGGTACAGTCGCACACACTCCCTGTGCAGATTCTCATATACTCGCTCTGCACTTTGCCATGCCCACTAACCCTCCTGTTCTGCCCTTGCCTGTGCAGCCTCTCATGTACTCACTGTGCACTTTGCCATGGACACTGGCCCTGTTACTCTGCTGTTTTAGACTCTTCCCTGTGAAGCCTCTCATGTTCTCACTCTGCACTTTGCCCTGCCCACTTCCCTTGTCATTCACTGCTGTTCTGATCTTGCCTGTTCAGATTCTCATGGATATGCTGTGCTCCCTGGACTGGCCTTGTCTTTGCAGATTCTAATGTACTCACTACGCACCCTGGACTGGCCACTGGCCTTGCTGTTTTGCTCTTGCCTGTGCACATTTTCATGGATATGGTGTGCATTTTGTGCCTTGCTCTTCCCTACTGTTGGTGCCTATCTATGGAACATGTGAATCAAGACAGTTACTCCTGTTGTCTGTTTTGTCAGTGAACTTACTGAATAAAGTTATTTTTGTGTGTGCATATGTTTGGCTGTGCCCCATGCTCTATGTGGCACTTCAACATTGCCAAGGTCTTTGCTCGCCTACTCTTTTTTCACAGGGTTGAAAAGAACTTCAGCTCTTTCTGACACTGATACTTGTGGCATTTGTGGTGTCAATTTAACCTGTGATGCAGATATCATCCTCAAGGTTTACAATTGTTGGCTACATTGTTCACATGTCAGTTTGGGGGACACTGCCAGCACAGAGTGTGACTCTGTGTACAGGTTTGCATGCAGGCTGGGCAATGTCATCATGTATGTGTGTTATTATGTTATGTGTGCCCAGCTGTGTATGGTCACCCTGGTCCCATGGCCTACATGAGATTGCTCCTGGGTTGTCAAGAGGTGTGCAGTGTGTTGGTATGTCCATGCTGTTCTGTCTGACTACCACTTGTTGTTTTAGTCACCTGTGAGTGTACAGAGTGTGTGACTGGCACATCAGTGTTGTATTTGTTTGATCTTACATGTGTCTTGTTTCTGTGTGTAGACTGTGCAGACCTGTTGCTTCACACTGCCATTGTGGTTGTGCTTCTCATGCTTTGCAGGCACATGGTGCCTTTTATTCTCCTGTATGGCATGGTGTGTGTGGTGTAATGTGTGATTCTTGTGCCTACTCTTTGTGGGCCTGGACTCCCTCTGATTGTGTTTGGTGCATTCCTGCCATGTCCACTAATGATGTGCAGTACACTTCACTTGGCTGTCAGCTGTCCCCTTGGTTTGTGTGTGTGTGTGCCTCCTCATCATTTCATTTGTGACAATGTGATGTGTGCTGGATTTCTTTGGGCTGGGACTATGTACCACTCAGGTTCTTTCCCTAATTGTTTCTTGCTGGTATTCTTGTGCTGTTTGTCAGTTATGGTTGCTCATCTGCAGTTCAGCTGTGTGTGCTGGCCAGTGCTATGTTCAAGTTGATTCCACCATTGTGTCCCAGATCGGTGCATTTGTTGTGGTTGTGTTGGATGTATGTGTGTTGGCTGTGTTGTTACTTCACTTACTAGGTGTGCTGTTGTGTTTGTACTGTGCTGATATGTGTTGTATGGGTTGGTGTTGTGTCACTCCTGTCTGTGTGTGACTGGTATGCTTGGTGTGTACACACTGCTTGTTGTGCGTACAGTGCTGTGCGTATGTGGCCTTGACATTGCCTCATGTGCATCCCCTGATGTCCTGAGGTGTTTGTTTTTCCTGTGCATCTGTAATTGGTTTGATGTGGCTGTGTTGTTCTGTGATGGGGCACTTCTTGTGTGATTTGTGGTATGTTGTGTGTGATTTATTCCCCAGTGATGAGGTTGTGCACTCCTGTTGTGTCTGTGCTCCCATTGCCTTGCCACAGTTTGGTTGACAGGGTATGGCTGTTTTTGTTGTGGTTCTGTGTGTGTTTCATTTGGGTTATGTATTTGTGTGATGTTTTTATGCAGACATTTGCTGTGGCATCCCTGTGTGTGATGTTTGTGGTTACACCCAGGGTATGTGTTTGTTTGAGTGTGTATAGACTGACAAGTGTTGGCAGCCTTCAGTGTGTGGCACTGGTAATGTGTGCTGCTGTTGGGGGGTTATGTGTGTACATTCCTCCTGGTGTTTGTCAGTGATGGAGTATGTATATGGGCCCTGTGTGTTGTGCTGGTGGTGTACTCCTGTGAGGTGGTTGTATGCATGTGTGACTGTTCCTTCTTGACTTCTAGGCCTACATCTCTTCCTTGGGCCTTTACCTGGTATAACTTGCTGTCTCCCTCTGTTGTTGCACTGTGGTGCCTGTGGTTTGACTTCACTTCCTGTACCAGCCATGTGTGGTTTGATGGTCTCAGGGAGGTGTTCTGTGTTCCTTGTCTTGCATGTGATGTGCACATGCTTGTTGTGTGTCTCCATGGCCTTCCATGTGTGTACATCCCACTTTGGCTTGCTGATTTGTGGTGCTACATTGCTGTTGGCATTTTGTGTGTGTGTGTGTGCCAGTGTGTGGTATGTATTTGTGACTATGCTGGCTGTGTGTCCATTTGTATGTTTGTTCTTTGTATGTGTTCATTTGGTGCTTGAAGTCTGTTTGTTTCCATGTGTGGTGGTGCTGTGGTGTGTGTGTGTTTTACTGGCACTGTGCTGTTTGTTGTATATTCCTGTGCTGCCACTCCTGCAGTTGCTGTCTCCCTGGTTGTTTGTTGTTCAGGGTGTGGATTCACCTGTCTTGCTGTTGTGCATGGGAGTGCACAGGATGGGCACATGGCCTGTTCCTTCATGGGGTGTGCTGATGTGTGGTGGGAGGAGGTGTGTCCCTGGGGTCTTTGTGCCCTGCCCATGCCTTGAACTGGCCCTGCCTTCTGCATTGTGCACATGTATTCCCTTGTATTGACCGCTGCGGTGACATGACCAAGACATTGCTGCAAGATCGCAGTAGATGTTTGTCCAGGATGCCGATGGGTGATTTGGTGGCAGGTGGGTCATGTGTGTGTGCCCTTGTGGATGTGTTACTGCTCCCAGCAGCGTGCCTGTTGTGGATTTGAACCCTGTGTCAGTCCGTGTGTTGTGTGTTGTATTTGTTTAGTTGCGTTCCAATGCTATTCCCACAATTTCTTGCAGTGTATTAAAAGCTTTTACTAAAAACATCGCCATGGGGGGCAATCCCACACCAAATGTAGGAAAGAGACTTGTGGGGTGTGGCATCTCCAGCAATTTGCAACTGATCTAAGACCCATCTGATAGACCTGCTGGGGGGGTCCGGTAAAATCGATGGAGAAGTTAAAAGTGAAATACACCTTAGTTTGTAGTTGGGGGGCAGGAGTTCTAGTTGGCCAAGCAGAAGCGCCACTGCTCGTCAGTTATAGGTGGGTATAGCCCCAACTGCCAGCTTTTGGGTGCTTTCGATTTTGCCGCCAGGGTGGTGCATTGTGTATTATTGTAAAAGCCTTTGATAAGTCTGAGTGGGGACGAGTCGGTCAGCATGTGTTCAAGAGTCAGGAGTGTGGGGGAGGGTTCAGAAATGTGTTATGTATCTGGCAACATACGGCACAGATCTGGTAGTATAGTTGGAGATCTGAAAAGGTGGGGGGTGTCTGCTTCTGTCAATGGGGGGGCAGGAATGTGTCCCTAGGGTATAAGTCATTAAAAGTGTTGAGGCCAAGTTGTTGTGCTCTTGCTGGTTTTTCTGTTGTCTATTAGTGGAGGTATTTGTGGTTTGTTGGCCTGTGGGATTGACGGGGGTGTATAGACTCATGTTGCCAGTTCTATTTCGCAAACCCTTGCATGCCCACCTCAGAGCCTCAACTGTATTGACTTCGTTCCTGGGGCGCTTGTATATTGCAGGGGGGTTGGCTCTGTCTTTTTCTACTGGTGTGTGTGGCCGAAATGGGGTTGGGTAGAGCCAGTGGTGGAGAAACTGAGCTTGTGCACAGTAGGTATATAGAGGAATATCCGGTGCTTCTAACCCTCCTTGTTGGAGTGGGAGCATGAGTCGCTACCAAGAGATTCAGACTTGTTTGCCAGCCCAGATGAGAAAAACCATGAGGGAGCACAGGTTTCTGAACAATGCCTGGCTTAGTGGTAAGGAGAGGTTGACGAATAGATATAATAGTTTAGGGAGAACAATCATTTTTGCCACTGCTATCCTGCCAGTCAATGATAGCGGCAGTTTAGACCAAGTTGCCACTTTCCCTTCTAGTCAAGTCACTGTGCAACCATAGTTCATGTTCCACAGATCCTGTATGTCCCGACATAGCCAGATCCCTAGGTATTTGACTGGGCCTTAGGTCCAAGCTAAGGGACAATCCAGTGCAAATGGGTGCATGTAATCAGTCAGGGGAAATAGCATTGATTTGGACCAATTGATCTGGACTCCTGATAATCCTCTGAATTGGGTGATTTCACATAATATGTTGTTTAGATTCTCCCTTGGGTTGAGTATGCAGAGTGTGATGTCATCTGTGTATAATGAAATGATCAACCCTTTGGGAGTGAATCCCAATCCTCTGGCATTGTGATGTTATTGATGGCGTGCTGCCAATGGTTCAATCGCAATAGCAAAAAAAGGAGGGGAGATAGGGAACATCACTGTCTTGTGCCTTGGGTGATGGGGAATGGATTTGATCTCAGACCAATAACTCGTAGTTAGGCAGTGGGTGCGGAGAACAGGAATGGGATTTGTTGTATATATTTGGGGCTTAACCCCAGCCTGGTCAGAATAGTGAGAAGATATATCCATGCCAAAGAATTGAATGCCTTTGTGGTGTCGAGGAGGACTGCTTGTGCGGATACTTGAGGAGCTATGTGGTATATAACTGCAAATAGTGTGCGCAAATTGTGTGCTGTTGATCTTCTGGTTATAAATCTGGTTTGGTCGGGTCTAGCAATGAGGGGAAGGAGTGGCTGTAGCCTGCTCACGTTTTATGTAGATCTTGTTATCTATATTGAAAAATTATAGTGGGCGGTATGAATCCCGGAGTCTCCGGGACTTCTCAGGTTTTAGCTATGTTAGTATTACTGCTTTGCGCATGGTGGGAGGAAGGACACCTGCATCTTTCGATTCCTGATAGACTGCTAGGAGATGTGGTGCTAAAATTGTTGCACAGCATTTATGGAAGGAGGTTGTCAGTCCATCTAGATCAGGGGCTTTATCGCCTGGTAGGCTGTGTATGACCTGGATGATATCTTCTGTGGTAAAGGTATGCCCGATGTGTTCTGCCCAGCCATAGTAACTCAAATGAGTCAAAATATTCTGTTAGCTCCACTGATGTTTCGACATGGTGGAGAAGTATAGTGTGGAATAGAAATGTGTTAGAAGGTCTTTTATAGCATTTGTTCCTCTCACCAATTTAGAGTCTGCTTTCAGGAGCACTGTAATATAGGATGCCTTTCACTTTGGTCTAAGGATAGCAGCCAGGGTTTTGCCCGGATGGTTCCCTTCCTCGTATCGTCTGGCTGTGGCATATTTCCCTGACATGTGTTTGCTTCCATGCTTCGTCCTTGAACTCAGAGATCTTCTCCCTGAGGGGTACTAGGTGTGTCTGTTAGCTGGTTCTATAATACTCTAAGTGTCCCGGATAGAGGACTCCAATCGCTCAATGGTCTGTTTAACAGCTTTCAGCACACCAGCATGTCTAGCGATACATTTCCCTCGTATTACCACCATGAAGGCTTCCCAGAGCTTTGAGGGCGAGGGTACTGATCCCTCTTTAAATGTGAAATAATCCACAATGTCTCCACAAATTTCCTCGCTAAAGGCCGCGTCCACCAGGGCATGGGGTGGAAGTTGCTAGCTGAATGCCCGGAGGGGCGACAAGGGAATCGTTAGTCGGAGTAAACTGAGATCATAGTCAGACAGCATCCTTGGCAAGTGCTGAGTGTCTGTCGTCCATGTCGCTATGTCCCTGAATACCAGCCAGAAGCAAAGTCAAGTCTAGACCATGCGTTGTGCTGTGTTAAAATGCATGTGCCCTCCCTCTCTCCCGTGTGCCATTGTCTCCAGATAGCTACCAATCCATTTCCTTGTATAATTGATTTGAGGATCATTCCTGCCTTGGGATGGAGCGTGCAAGAGGAGTCCGGTCTGTCCAGAGCCTCATCTAGTATTATGTTAAAGTCTCTGCCCCACACTATGGTGTCACAACCCAATGGGGCAATCTTCATCGAGATGGTGCTGAAGAACTCTGGGTCACCTGTGTTCAGTTGAGAGGCTACACTGTCGATACTGAGTCAACAAGATCTCAAAATATGTTTATCGCACACACATAGCGTATTAATAAGGATAGAGAATAATCGAATAATCGATGATGTACCGGTCTCCTCTATGCATGTAGTGTTAGCCTTTTTTCTTTCTTTATCCTTATTAATACGCCAGAGTCAGTATTCCTTCGCCAGAATTCCGGGATTCAGGATCTTCACAGCAGTTGCAGCATACAGGTAGACGTTCATTGCCATCCTCTAAGATCGCATAGATTGTTCCTTCAAGGTCGGATAAATGCTGGATAGTCGTGCCGGCAGAGCCCTCTCAACGAGCGGCAATCTTGCTACTCAGTGAGACCACGCCCCCACATCCTCACTCAGATGAACAACATGTCAGACCTAGTCAGAGAGTTCTTGTCTTTGGCAGTTCTGGCCTCTGAGCTGTGGAAAGGTTCTCAACTGCATCAATTAGAATGGTCTTTTTAGGATACACATCATGTCTTGCAGTGGCAGCACCAACACCACTGGATACATGCATGCTGTTGGTCTGGATTGCAGTTTTCTTCATGCATTTCGCCACGTGAATTGCACAGAGAGAAAGGGTGATCCCTCATGTCTTTGGTCAGCATTCATTAAGCTCTCAGTGTCAATTGGCTTCTTCTATTTTAGTTTAGTTTAGTTTAAGGGGGTTTATAAAGCGCCTGGTGACGCCTCCCGGCGTGTCCCCGCGCTGTGGAGAGAGCATTTAAGAGGAGAGAGAGAGGAGCCATTATGAAGTGAATAGAAACATTTTCAGCCTTTTCCTAAAAGAGGCCTCATTGGTCTCTAACCTGGTGTCCGTGGGCAGGAGATTCCAGTGCCTGGCCGCTAATGTTCGGAAGGATCTGCCACCCATTCTGGCTTTCTTGGGGCAGTAAGTTCTGAGCAAACCCATGCCTTTCGATCTGAGGGATCTATTAGGTTCATACAGGGATGCGAGATCCGCCAAATAAGCTGGCGCTCTATGGTGGATTATTTTATGGCACCATAACAGGGCTCTAAAAACAATCCTCTTGCTAATAGGTAGCCAGTGGAGGGATACTAGAGAGGGTCTTGAGGGGGCTCTACGGGGGAGCCTTAGCACTAGACGTGCAGCAGCGTTTTGAAGAACCTGTAGTTTCTTGACGTTTTTGGCAGATGTTCCTAGGAGCAGCACATTCCCGTAGTCCATACGGGAAGTTATTAGTGCTTGCGTCATGGTGCGTCTGGAATTTAGAGGCAACAGATCAAGAGTGCGATTGAGCGTTTTCATCACTCCAAAGCATTTGCCTACCGTTTTCCTAATGTGGTTATCAAAAGACAGTTTGTTGTCTACCCATACTCCTAGATTTTTTGCTTCCCGATTGGGAGGGGGCAAAGGACCCAAGCAGTTGGGCCACCATTCTTTAGTCCATTTTGTTTCATTGCCTCCAATTACGAGGACCTCCGTTTTGGTGCCATTTAGTTTTAGACAGTGTTCTGTCATCCAAGTGGCAAGCCTACTCATGCAAGCGTTAAAGTTATCAGCTTCCAGAGAGGGGGCCTGAGACAATGATATAAGAAGTTGCGTGTCGTCGGCTTAAGAGACAAGCTCTACGCCGAACGATTGCACCACTTCTGCCAGGGGGGCCATGTATAGATTGAACAGGGTTGGGCTCAGGGCAGAGCCCTGAGGCACCCCCTGTTCAAGCATCACGCTGTCAGAGAGGAAGGTTCCTCTTTGGACTTGAAAGCTTCTGTTAATCAGAAAAGCTTTCAGCCATCCCAGTGCCTTATGGATGACTCCCGCTCTGTTTAGACATTGTATCAGAGTGGAATGCGCTACAGTGTCAAACGCGGCACTGAGATCTAGCATGATGAGCGCCATGGTTTTGCCCTGATCCGCTCCTTCCAGTAGGGTTTCAGTGGCTCTCAAGAGAGCAGTTTCTGTGGAAAATTTGGATCTGAACCCCGATTGAGATATGTGGAAGGCGTTGTGAGCTTCTAGATGTTCCATGAGTTGGGTATTAGCGATTTTCTCAGCTAGCTTAGCAAGGTAAGGTAGCAAAGATATTGGACGAAGGTTTTCCAGAATGTCTTGACTTATGTGCTCCACTTGCTGGGAACATGGCCGGACTGCTCTTCTTGAATAAGCTCCCCTCTTCCAGAGCCAGGCACTCTCCTTTCCACTCTGAGCATTCAGACAGGCTTCTATGAAGTGGCCAGACCCACAGCTTCTCCAGTAAGTTACAAAGACTTCAGGTGGTGTCCTCTCAACTCTGGAAGAGAGGCTGTCAGCAGACACCAGCTACGGTCTGACAGCAGGTCTTCCAGTACTCTGCAGAGCACTCCCTTGCATGATCAATCAATCAATCAATCACAGCATTTGTAAAGCGCGCTACTCACCCGGGAGGGTCTCAAGGCGCTGGGGGAGGGGTAAGTTACTGCTCGAACAGCCAGGTCTTGAGCTGCTTCCTGAAGGAGAGATGGTCTTGGGTTCGCCGAAGGTGGGTGGGGAGGGAGTTCCAAGTCTTGGCTGCCAGGTGGGAGAAGGCAGCAGTGAAGCAGTTTGGAACAGCAGGATGTTTTGTATCCCGCCTTTAGATACATTCTCTAAACAGGGGATGTCAATCAAGTTCCTTAGATTCTGAAACTAGCTTGGGGATGTTTTCTTTCAAATTTCGTTTTCTGGGTGACTGACTGTGGGCTTGCATAATCTCGCTGAAAGTCACCCGATCACTTCCAGGCAACTCTCTGGTCCACTGTGGTCTCTGCACATGACCGATTGAGTGGAGAGAGGAAGCCAAACTCAGAGGGCCATTTACGGGTGCCATTTTAGGAGCGGTTAGCGCTCTAGCATTTTTCGGCCTTCCAGGGCATAAATTTACCGAGGACGTGCAGCGGTCGCGCCTAAGGCAAGCCCTTCTGCGCCCGTCCGTACCTGGACGCTGCCAGCTGACAGGAAACGCTGCTTGTTTCTAATCAGGTACATTAATGCCTCCTTTAAGCTACTCTAAAGAGGTGCTACTGGAATTAAGGGATAATGTGTCTAGTACTGGGTGTGAGGGAAAAATATTGGTAGAAAATGGCCTTTATTCAAGTAACTGCCCGCAGTGTGACTGATCTATAGGGCACCCTCATCTAATAACAGACATGCACCATCTTCACCCCTTAGGCCATCGAGTAGCCAACAAGCAGACTCCCAGGGAGAGAAAGCAGAAAAAGGGAGGGCAAGTAGTCACCGTTCAAGGCATGTACCTTAATGCTAGATCTCTCCCCAAGCATGAAATCTGGGATTTGCTGGATGACCTGAAACCAGATATCTGCTTTTTCACAGAGATATGGCTACATATGCAGTCTGCACCATCTCTGGCAATTGCTTTCCCTGCAGAATAAACAGTAGCTAGATTAGATAGAATAGGCAAGAGGGGAGGAGATCTGGCCATACCCACCCGCCTAGCCCATAATATTAAAATCTTGGACACTGTTTCTACTCCTAGTATGGAGTTAATGGTATTCAGGCTGGAGCCTGCGCAAGGCATTAGGCTAATGGGAGCTGTAGTTTACCACTATCCTGGGGAAAGCAAGAAATCCTTCTGTTCATCATTATTGGAAAATCTGGCTCCATACACTTGCAAGCAGATAATTTCCTACTGCTAGGGGATTCGAATCATCATTTAGATACCATCTCCAACTCAGACTCCGCATGTCTAATAGCGGCTAGTCACTAGGTCTTTTCCCTAAAATACGCAGCTCAACACATATAGCGGGACACACGCTGGATAACATCTTCACGAACATCCAGGATCTCATAATAGAACGCCCCTCAGTACTAAGCTGGACTGACCATCTGGCTCTAGGATTCTCTTTGATTATCCCAAAATCATTAAGCCAGCCCCAATGCCGTAGGAGTTCTTGTAGATCATGGAGGAAAGTGCCATTAACAGCATTTAGTTTGGCAAACTCTCCTCCGTCATTTAGCAACTGTACTGATAGTAATACAGGTTTACCCATGTTGGAGACCTCTGTAATAGAGGCTCTCGACACCATCGCTCCGATTAAGGCAGTCACAGTCCGGGAAAGGGTTACCCGACCCCTGTGGTATTCAGAAAGCCTGAAGAAAGAAAAAGCCATCTGTATGATTAGAAAGCGGAAATGGAGGGGATCAAAATTGGAGGGGGATAAACTGGCCTGTAAACTAGCACATGGAGCCTATCTAAATAATTGCAATACAGCCAGGAAGATTGCATCTAGGTACATGAATCTCCGAAGCAAAGAGCTCCTCTAAAGAGCTCTTTAGGACCCTCAAGGAGTTCACCAATCCCAGAGCTAACAATTCCTCCCTCCCACCTACCCATGGGCTATGTGACGATTTAGCCAATCATTTTAAACAGAAGATTGACAAAATCTATAACTCCTTTGACTCGGAAGAGGCAGTTAGTACAAAACCTTGCTAGCTGACCAGACCATCAACTGACACTAGTAGAATTCTCAGGTGGAAGTAAGAACATACATAGGCATTGTGGTAGACAGAGAATGAGAGAACACTAAGAAAGGACTAAGACTACAGACAACCATATTGCATGAAGAATCAATGTACAACATGCGACAATACTGCCCCCGAAAGACCCTCTCTTTCCCAGTCTAGAAACTTTCTCAGCCATTACCTCTGAGCAAGTTCTATCCTTGCTGGCACATACTAAGTCAGGCTCTCCGTCAGATGTGGCCCCCTTACATTAGTCCAGATTTGGCACTAGCCTTATCTCATCCGATCATGGAAGTCTTTAACTTATCATTGGTCATATCCACGTTTCTTTCAAAATGCAAGAAGGCTCATGTCAAGCCTCTGCTTAAGAAAGCATTAGCCCATCCTGCAGATTTACAAAACTATAGACCCATCTTGCTTCTCCCATGCTGCTCAAAAATTATGGGAACCCTGATTAATTGACAACTCTCTGGCTATCTGGAACAAAATAATAAGCTCGACTCTTCGCAGTTAGGTTTTCGTGCCTGCTACAGCACAGAGTCCGCTTTGACTGAGGTAACAGACTCGATAAGGATGTTACTGGATGAAGGCACCCCCATGATGTTAGTTCTTCTTGATTTGTTGGCAGCCTTTGACACCATCTCTCACAGAATCCTTCTGGATAAGCTGCGAGAGATTGGTGTCAGAGGAATGGCATTAAAATGGATGCATTGTTTTCTGACCGACAGAGTTGAGTCCAAGCAGGCACATGGGCTCAATGTAGTGTGAAATCTCTGCCCCTGGCTGACCTAAATAGCACTAAGGGAAATATAGAAGCACAGGCCTTGCCTAGAAGCTTCCTCATCCTCAGCAACACAATCTGCTGGCTCACCTTCTCTTTTTTACCATCCATCAAATGTCAATGCCCATGAAGGACTAATCAGTCCTCCTGCTAAAATGTCCCCATAGAATTTAGTCTAGACCTATCTCAACCCTGTCCAGTTATGTTCTAGGTGTCCACCATCCAGCCACAGGAATGCAGGAAACGCACTTCCACTGTCAAGGGAAGTTAAATCCACTATCCATATTGAGCCATGCTAAACCAGGGGTAATCAACAATGAATCCCACTGGTCTCCACACTGTTTCTCACCAACCACAGAGATTTGTTAATGTCCCGTGCATCCACCATGCATACATGCTTTTGACAAGGAATTTCCACGAAAGGGTCTGGGTGTTACATATCAGCAGAACTTTACATGTGTTGGGTTATGCTGCCATTATTGCTTCATTTGAGTAATCTAGAATAAGTTGACTAGTCCAATGTCATTCATTTTGTTTGACAATGAACAGGTTAGTCCTCAGCACACATGTTACATTAGCATTTTACCCAACTAAAAAAAGTCAGGATACCAGTTTTGCATACAGTTGTGTCACTCGGTGCAGGGATAGATGGCCATATTCCATGCAGGGGTACTTTCATATCCTTACTGGAATCAAAAGTGAAGAATCTGTGGTTAGATAGAGTATCCACTATAAAGTTCTTTACCAGTGGTAAGCAACTTGTTTGATTAGGCCAGGAGTGTTTCTCAGTAAAGTGCATAAATATGACATCATCAACTTCCTAAATTGGCTCCTCACAGGTCTGTTTGCTAGAGGTTAGATGTATTAGATTAGTACTACCCATGCTAAGCCAGAATAACCATTGGAAGAGATATTGTTCTTTCATCAAATACACAAATTCCGACCTGCTGGTTTTATCAATGCATATTTACTTTTACTTTATAATTCTAATTTGGGATTTTGGAGCTGTAAAGTCAAATGGTCAAAATTACCGCTAGTGTGTTACATGCATTCACTGGGATGCGTACACCCAGTGATTTTTATCCACTCTAAGATGGCAACAGTGTGTATGCATGCACGCATATACTCTGTAATACATTCACATGCATGCGCACAAACAGTTGCTATCTTGGAATGTTTCTAACCATTCCACGATGGGCACCCATATGAAAATTGTAAATTATAGAGGTTTTTATTATGATTGCCAGCCATATTTGAACAGTACAGGTACAATTAAAGAAAAGAGATCAGACATGCAAAGATTGAAGCTAGTGGCTCTGTCGTACCTTGTAGCTGCCATCTTAGAGAGAGGGGGAGTACTGAAGAGCAAGTGATTAGAGGAAGTAGGTGGGGTGATACAGGAAAAAAACGGGAGCGAACCTTTGGGGGATGCACAAAAAAAAGAGTATAACTATTTTCAAGGCATGTGTGCAGTAGATACACC
Organism: Lissotriton vulgaris; assembly: GCF_964263255.1. Lineage (NCBI taxonomy): Eukaryota > Metazoa > Chordata > Amphibia > Caudata > Salamandridae > Lissotriton > Lissotriton vulgaris. The sequence continues at coordinate 134,675 of NW_028251077.1, read as the reverse complement.
TGCTTTGCCTAATCCTGCCATCTAGTGTTGGGTCCGTATGTTTGCAAGTTGTTTTTCTTTGAAGAGGTTTTTCCTGTTCACAAGGTAAGGTGACTCCTCCTTTCGGTAATAGTGTGGATGGTCATCGACTCCAGGGTTAGATTGTCTTTTTCCACCATGAGGTTTGCACGTGTATTGCTGCGCTCCGGTTCGAAACAGTTCCCCTCAACGCTCAATCCGCTCTACCCTCAATGGTATTGTTTCGTATGCATTTCCCACTTCTCCTCCTATCATTTCAGTCAACAGAATCTACTTTTCACCATTCAAATTCTGCCCTGAGTGCAACGCAAAGTATCCACGCACTGATTCTCACAGGGTGTGTAACTTGTGCTTGTCTCCAGAGCACAAGGAAGAAGCCTGCGACGCGTGCAGATCGTTTTGATTGACGAAAACTCTTCGTGATCATCGAGCTCGACGACGAGAGATGCAGCGTCAGAGCATTAAAGACATGCGTAACATCTTCGGTGAAGATTCCGGTCAAGCAGACATTGAGGCATGAGCAGAAGAGGAGGAAGATGCCTTCTCCATGAGGGCTCCGACTCGGAGCTCGAGTTAGACCTCAATGCCAAAGAACTGCCGCCGGGACATAGTGACGTGAGTACAGATGACCCCTTAATTGCAAGTTAATTAATTAATTGCAAGTTTATATAGCGCTAGGATCGACTCCCGGAGGAGTATCTCCGCGCTTCGACCGCTGCGAAACCCTTCCTGGCTTCCCTGAGAGATGGTCCCTTAATGGGTACCTCCAGGGTGAGACCAGGCATCCCCGGCGGTCTGGTGGGGCCGTTAGTGAAGATGAGGCAAGCTAATGCCCAGAGTTGCCGAGTGTGATCGCTGATCAGAGTGGGCACCGAGGCGAGAGAATTATCGAGTCCGCTGACCCTGGTCCAGATACCCCTTAACCCTTTAAATCGCTAATTTCAAATTCCTCCATAAGGTGTGCTCTAGATGCTGCTGATACTGCGGCTAGAGAGGTCAACACTAGCAATTAGCATAGGAGACAAGCTTGGTTAAGGATCCCTGGGTTTAAGCCTGAGGTCCAACAATCCTTTCTTAACACACCAATTGACAAGAAACATCTTTTTGGTCCTGAAGTAGATCAGACATGAGAATTTTTTTTAAAAGGACACTGAAGTGGCCAAGTTCATGGGAGCGCTCCAGTCCTAATCAACCAGGGGTTCCTTTTGTCGTTCCATCGACCGAGGGGGTCCAAAACCAGATCCTCAGACTAGAATACCTCTACCTACAAAGGTAACAACCAGTCCTCTTCTTCAAGAGGCTTTTTTAAGGAGGTTTAGAGGGAACAACTTTAAAGGTAGGGGTAAGGACAATACACCCCGTTACTCCCCTTCCCCTAATAAGCAGTGACTTGCCCACACTTCTCATCGACTATACCACACCTGTCGGGGAAGACTTTCACAATATCTCCATATTTGGTAATCTATAACAACAGACATATGGGTGATTGGAATTATCCAACATGGTTATTGCTTGGAGCTTACCAGCAATCCTCCAAACATTCCACCTGAGCCTCGCTAATTGTCTCCAGAACACCTACAATTGCGCAAACTTGAAGTGCAATCTCTCTTACTGAAAGGAGCTATAGAGCCGGTTCCAACACAGTACCAGGGCTCAGGGCTTCCCTCTCTGTATTTTCTCATTCACAAAAACGGACGGCTCCCTAAGACCTATTCTGGATTTCAGAGAGTTAAACAATTAGATAATATCAAGACACTTTCACACGGTGACCCTTCAACTGGTACTTCCATTTTTACAGAAGGCAGATTTTATTTCTACTCTAGACTTAAAAAAACACATATTTACATGTTCCAATTCATCCTGCTCATCGCAATTACCTCAGATTTGTGATAGCAGGCAAGCATTACCAATTCAAAGTACTTCCCTTCGGAGGGACAACAGCACCCAGTATTTACCAATTGTCTGGCAGAAGTCGCGGCTCATCTCAGAAGACAGCATATTCATGTCTTCCCCCATCTAGACAATTATCTCATCAAAGCGAACACTTACCAAAACTGTCTACAACACACACAGCTCACAATAGACCTACTTCCTCAACTAGGCGTCACGGTCAAAGCACAAAAATCTCACCTGCATCTATCACAGATGCGGTCTTACCTAGGAGCCACTCTAGACACTGTCAAAGCTCTAGCCTTTCCCAATGTGACCAGAATTCATAATATTCAAGCTATCAAACTACAGTTTCAGTCCAACCAAGTTTTACCAGCCAGAGTGTTCATGCAACTGCTGGGAATGATGGCATCTTGCATCGCAATTGTACCCCATGCAAGACTTCACATGAGTCCCCTAAAAGAGTGCGTGGCACGTCAGTGGAATCAGTCGCAGGGTGACTCAACCGATCTAGTGTTGGTAGAAAGCCGTACCCATCTCCTTCTGCAGTGATGGAACCTATAAAACTCAAAAGAACGGCCTTTCATCGACCCTATTCCACAGATCGTGCTCAAAGCAGACGCATCTCTGACAGGTTGGGGTGCTCATCTTCAAGATACAGACTACAAGGCCTGTGGAACAACAAACAACAAACACTAAAGCCTTCACATCAACTGCCTAGAGTTTTAGCAGTTTTTCTAGTTCTCAAAGCTTTTCAAACTAACCTCAAAGGCAAAACTGTCCTAGTACGAACAGACAACATGACAGCAATGTATTATGTACAAAAGCAGGGGAGACACACTCTCTCCAACTGTTAAGACTCGCTCAAGCCATTTGGAATTGGGCGATCCTTCACAAGATTTATCTTCTGGCAGAACACCTCCCAGGAATAAACAATCAAATTGCCGACCTTCTCTGCAGAAGGAGACAGCAAATTCATGAGTGGGAACTTCATCCCCAAGTTCCCCTTCCCTTCTTTCAACAATGGGAATTCCCACAAATAGACTTGTTCTCAACAACAGAAACCGCAAAACACCCAATGTGCGGCTCCAGGTTCCCACATATGGATGAACTGGTCAGGGATATTTGCCTACGCTTTTCTGCCTCTCCTGCTCACTCCGTGTCTGGTTTGGAAGCTCAGGCAAACATCCCTCATACTAATTCTAGTAGCTCCCACATGGGCCCATCAGCCATGGTACACCACCCTGTTGGAGCTGCCACTAGTTCCACATCAAAAGCTGCACCTCACCTCTAATCTCCTCACACAGACCCATGGAGAAATCAGACATTCAAATCCAAAGAACTGAACTTAGCGATCTGGCTCCTGAAGTCATAGAGTCTGGTTATTTAAAGTTACCAGAAGACTGCATGAATATTCTAAAAAAGAAGCAAGAAGGCCTTCCACCAGAGCTTGCTATACAGAAAAGTGGGAAAGATATGTTGTATACTGCAATAACAACAATCCTTTAGATGCTTCTATACAAAACATTATCTATTACCTGTTACACTTACAGCAAACTGGACTAGCTTATACATCTATTCGTTTGCACCTTGCAGCGGTAGCTGCGTATTTGCAGAACAGGCAACATCTGTCACTATTCAGAGTTCCAGCAATCAAAGCTTTTATGGAGAGGAATACCACCAAGGATTTCTCCTACCTCAGTTTGGAATCTCAACATTATTCTCACAAGGTTCATGGGTCCACCTTTTGAACCATTGCACAAGAGCCCCTTGCAATTTCTCTCATGGAAGGTTTCTTACCCCATTACAATCACATCACTGAGGCAAGTTGGTGAGCTACAGGCATTAACCTTAGAAGAACCCTTCTTTCAGCTACACAAAGACAGAGCAGTTCTATGCTCCAATTTCTTCCCAAAGTGGTTTCTGCTTTTCATATAAACCAATCGGTTAAGTTACCAGTATTTTTTCCTCTACCTGGTTCTGTAGCCAAACACACTCTTCACATGCTTGACGTTAAAAGAGCTTTATTGTACTACATAGATAGAACAAAAGACTTTCACCAAACAAAACAATTGTTTGTTGCATATTTTCCACTTCACAAAGGCAATTCCATCTCTAAATCTGGTATTAAGATGAATTGTTAAATGCATTCAGACATGCTAAGCTAAAGCTAAAAGAACTATATCCATAAACCCTATAGAGCATTCCACTCACAAAATAGGGACTTCTGTGGCCCTTTTAGGTAACATTCCTCTAGCTTACATATGTAAGGCAGCTACATGGTCTACACCACACACAATTACCAAACACTATTGTGTAAATGTGTTAGCATACTGCTTTGTAGTCTATGCAAAGTATGTGTATCTACAGCACACATGCCTGGAACAGATAATGTTACTTACTCAATTCTCATCCTCTTGCGGGAAAACAATCTAGCAATGGAGTCAATGACCATGCGCACTATCACCGAAAGGAGGAGTCACTTTACCTCGTGACTAGGAAAGATGTCTTCGAAGAAAAACAACTAGCAATCATAGAGACCCAACACTAGATGGCAGGAGTATGCAAAGCATGTGAATCTGCTAAAAAACAGATGCTTACTGGGTAAGTAATATAATCCTTTTTATCATGTATACATACCAGAAATGTTATGAGTTAATATCAACAGTGATGGACAACACTGTTAACCAATTTAAGCCAGCTAAATCACACTACACAATGGTTGAAAAGCACTGTCCCAAAAACCCTTTCTGTTTATGCATCTATGTATGTATATTTATGTGCAAGTTGTGTGTGTGTTATGTGATGCCAATAGACTTTGCCAAACAGCTAAACTAAATCAGACTAACTCATTCTGTTGCCCCACCCCTTTATTCTTCTACCTTAAAGATTGTAGCACAGGAAACCTATCACGGTGATTTACTTTGAATAATAGTCTTCATGAGCACAGTTATTAAACGATGTTCTTTAGAGTCATGATATTGAGCATAGTGAAGACAGTGTGTGTTGTTTGTAAAATAGTAAGTAAAGAATGTTTTTAATGTTTTAAATCTCATTATGGACTAAAGATTATGATATTTAGGGGAAGTAAGGAATAGTGTACAATTTTTATACAAAGTGAGAGAGGATTGTGATTGGGTAAAGCTAGCTGGTTTCTATATAGTACCTTACTGTTATCTCGGGAGTTCGGACTCAAAGGAGAAGGGGATCTTGTTATTTAAAAATGGGGTACATGTACATACTCACCATGCCTGTTTTCGAGGAAGTTTGCTTTAGAAACATCTCAATACCGTTTAAACTCCTGCAAGACGGACAAGGAAATAAAGAATTATCAAGGTGTGTACAACCGTGTGAGTTATGACGTTTTACCTTTAAGAGAGTTCCATCCTTTGACAGTCCCTTTTTCTACAAATGAGAACCCAAGAATACCTGCTCTGCTGCAGGAAATGTCTCAAGATTCATGTCTTTCTTCTTTACCTAGATTAGGCCTTAAGATGTAAGTTCTCTTGTTCTCCCCCTGCTACTACTCCAATAAATCTGCTTGTTTTTGCTAAATATGTTTAATGTGCCCAGTCCTTTCTCTGTGTAAAGAGGAATTGTACCTTATAGTTTGTATATTATTTTAGGAAAATGTTGCATACAAATAAACACGAAAATCATGTTATGAAATGATTTATTTTCTCCTCTTTTAATATAGTGAATATTTCTGTCATTGGGCCAGACCACCCCGTAGTTGTCCTCCCCGGGGAAGATGCTGTATTACTGTGTCTCCTCTTATATCCAATCAGTGCAGAGTACATGACCATCAGGTGGTACCGGGGCCATTACTATGACACCCTTCACTTACATCGCAGAGGCTAGGACTCGAACGGAGAACAGATGACAGGTGAAAAAAGGAGGACAGTCCTTATTGAAGAACTGGATCAACCCACTTACTGGGTCTCGGCAGCGGGGGAACCACCCAAGCCTTCCATACCTTTCGTATGTAGTTAAAGGAGACACTGGAGCCTTCATCTCCAGGAGAAACCCAGATTTATTCAAATAGCCCAGGCTATGGAACAGAGTCCCAAGCTCGTCAGAAACAAGACAGAGGAGGCTGCTGCTTTACGTCGCAGTTTACAAGCCTTTTATACTTTTTCATCTCAGTCTTTTGGCTGTTCATTGTTCAATCAGGGCAGTGTTTGCAGTTGATAACCAGATTCAGACGACGGTTGTGGATGGTGACCTGGTCAAGGCTTGGTACACAAATCATTGTTCACTCGGCTTGATCAAGGCTCAGTCTTTCAGGTCATTGTTTAATCACCTTGATTAAAGCCCGGTCTTTCAGGTCATTGTTTAATCACCCTGATCAAGGCCCAGCAGTCAGACCATTGTCAAGATAACCTGATCACGGTGTCATTGATGTTTACCAGGCTGGGAGCAGGAGATGCATAACAAATCATTTACACAGGGTGTGAGTGTCTCGTGGCTTTCTGGTAAACTGCAAAGAACAGGGGGGGTTGGATGTGTGACAGTTCCTGGGTAGAAGTGCAGGCTGCAAGATGGTTTTTGTTGTGTCAGAATTTCCTCAGGCATCAGCAGAAATGACCAGGTGGGTCGTGAGTAAGTGTTTGATACGAAATGGCAATGAAAAAGCAATGGAGTCCCGGTACAATTGATGCCGATCAAAAGAAAACTTTTCCTCATTATGAAAGGAGGAATAAAACTTGGGAATGTGTCCTCGCTAATGCGCAACGTCACTTCTTCAGACAGCGGCAAATACTTGTGTACGCTTGATGCAGGATACTTACATGAGGACACCTTGGTGGAATTAAAAGTGGCAGGTTAGTGATTTGTACCTAAACTACAGAAAGGTATTTATACATCTATGTATTGAAATGAAGATCCATTTGATATCACTATATGTGGATTGCTTTGTGACGCATTCTTAAATTTCCTTGTCAGTTTCATTGGAGATAGTACAGTAACCAGCCAATTCCAATATACGTGAGGGCTTAAGATCTGATGTCACTTCCTGTGATGCCACTCCCTGTGATGTCACGTGCCTTACGCGCCATGATGTCACATGCCTTGATGTCACGCGCCGTGATGTCAAGTGCCGTGATGTCACACACTGTGATGTCACGTGCTGTGATGCCACTTGCATACTGAATAATTAGGTTAGTCCCCCCCCACTTCTTTTTGTAGGACTTGTGCCCTGGTTAGCTCCTTAATTTTACAAACACGCTTAATCTCTTCATCAGAAGAGCAGACTCAAACCATTTTAATCTCTTTAATCACGTGCGGAAGTGTTAGCATTTTGTTAACCTCCTATCTAGTCTGACATATTTTCATTGTTCATGTTATGGTCACAACCATGTCTGTTAGGATACTTACAGTGAAGGCTGCCCCTATAACTATATTAGTTATAGGGGTACATTATCTACATGTAAATAGGGATGGCATATCTATTGGTATACTTATTTAATTTTGTTCGGACTTTATGCCTCCAAACTTATAAACATTACAAACCTATCAAGCTAGAGATCAAGCAGCCTTTGTTTTTTTATTACCTGGTTAAGTGTTGTGACAGAGAATAGGCACATAGTTATTTTTTACAGCGAGAAGGTATGCTGTGCTTTCCATCTTTAGAAACTCTATGATGGGATTGCTATTTTCTGCTTTTATACTACATTTTTGCATAATGATAGCCAGAAATGAGACAGAATAGTGTGGCCCAAAAATTCGAACTACATGAATATTCAATTGGAAATATCGTGGAGTGGAAATATCGAGTGCAAGAATATTGTTGTCAAGAATATTGTTTTGAATGTAAGTAATATCTAAGTTAAAAATACAGAAGTCATTAATATCGTTTGCAAAAATATAGTTCTTTAACATATCGATTTTATAATTAGTGTTATGTATTTTAGCTTGTATTTTAAATGTATGTAATGTATTTTCGTTGTAAAAGAATTGTTTTTATTTTTTAATATGTTTGTTACATTTGTAGTTGTTATCAATTTTATTTTAATTACATTTTGTGTTTTTTAGTTCTGTAGCAGGTTGTGGGTTTACAGGGGAACAGGGTGGAAAGTAGTTTAATTATAATTAATTAATGATTATTCTTTTATTTATTAATATTTATTTATTTGTGATTTTATAGTGTTAATTATTGGAAGTAATTTATTAATAATGTGTTATTAATTAATATTATTTAATTGGTAATTAATTATGGTATTTGTGTACTTTGTTTAGGTGTGGGTTGTATGGTTTATAAGGGTAAAGGATGGTAAGTAATTTATTTTTAAAATATGGAAATTGTGTGATTCATTTTAGGTGGGGGTTGTGACCCGTTTAAAAGACATCCAGCTAAACAGAAGCCTGGGAAAGTTTTTTACCAACTTCCTAACATACACTGTTAAAGAGGCAATTCTATCCTCGGCTTTAAAGGAAGGAAGCATAACATCTAAATCCTTCTCTAATCCCTTTTCCTGTTCCATTAGATCAGATGTATCACACATTACTGCTACAAAACAGTGGGAGCTGGGTAAAAGAATGAAGGTTTTACATTAACGGGGGGCTAAGGCTCAACTGAAGTTTCCTGCAACACTGCGCATCATGTGGAATAATCACATGTATATGTTCCACTCAGTCAAGGAGGTTGATGCTCTTATAGATAAAATTAATGGTGAGGTATAAGTAGGAGAAGGTGGAAGCAAGGTGGAGGCCCTAGCCAGTGAGACCTGTGATCGAACGTTTTTTTCTTATATGGCCCAAGGGACAGATGCTGAATAGGCTCTAGCCTAATAGAAGGCAGGGTTTCCCAAGTGGGGGTCACAGGAGTGGTAAGGGGGGTGGTGGAATGATGCACTGGGTGGAGAGCAGTGGGTAAAAATCTAAAAAATATCCTTAATCTCACATTTATAAGTGATCGTCTGTTCTGGGTTTTACCCTCCGATGGCAGGTATTCTTCCTTTGAGTAGCGAGGTTAAGTTTATCTTGTGGAATGTTAATGGGTTAAGATGCCCCCGTAGACAAAGACTGGTGTTTAAATATGTAGAGCTATATCCCACTCAAATATGCCTTATTCAGGAGACACATGTAAGCTATGCAGAGTGTTGTGTTACATTTCGCAAATATTCCGGGGTGAAATATTTTTGCTCCTCTGAGCAGACAGTTCACAGCAAGGGGTTGGCCATACTGATAAAACAGGGGGAAGGATGTTCCATTAAATCCACTCATACTGACCAAACAGGGAGGTGGATAGTGGCCACATTGGATTTCGGAGGCATAGAGTTAGCATGTGCTTCCTTTTATGGCCCCAATACAGATGATCGGACGTATATTTGTAAATTACATCCTAATTTGCTTGAAGTAGTCTCGGTGATAATTATAGGAGGCAATTTTAATGTTCTTCTTAACCCCCTAAAAGATAGATCCAATCAGAGCCTCCATGTGGGGGCACCTCGAGTACGTAGAGCTTTGAAAAACATGTTACATGATCTGGAGCTCGTGGACGTCTTGAGGGTAAAGATGGGCGATAAATAGGGGTTTACGTTCCACAGTAAGAAGCATGGCCACTCTTCCGGAATTGATTATGTTTTAACTGACAGGTCAAGTCTGGTTAATATGACTTGTATAACATTCTTGCCCAGTCATGTATCAGATCACTCCCAGTGTGGTTTCCCTTTGTGGGAAAGAGACATAATCTACACCCCAGATGGAAACTTAAAAACTTCTATGGACCACGTCTGGGATGCCTATAAGGCTATAACATGAAGGGCCTGCTACATAGTCTGATTTCCATGAAGAATAGGGCAGAGGCTTGGGAGCTACAGAACCTGGAGGGGAAAATTCTTCTATTGGAGGAGGAGAGCACTCAGCTCAACCAAGAGAGCTCTGAAATGCTCTTACAAGTTCATAGGGACTTGGAAGATGCTTGTCAGGAGTATTGGGTTAGGTTAGATCACAAGTGCAGGGCACAATGGATGAGTAAAAATATACAGAACTTTGAGTTTGGAGAGAGGGGACGCGCCCTCCTGACATGGAAAGCAAGAGTAGATTGTGCAAAGAATAACATCAATGAATTATTAATAAATGAAAGCGGAGAGAAGTTAAGTAGCCTAGAGGACCTGCAAGCCTGCCTTCTCTCTCTATTCTCAGACCTATTTAGGGAAGGGAGGGTGCCTAACACTGAAACCCTCCAAACTTGGCTGAGAGAGAAATCCCTGATGACTTTGACAGATGAGAGTCGTGAAAGCCTAGACGCTCCAATCACTGAGAATGAAATCAAAGCCCAAATAAGCAAATGCAAAAATAACAAAGCAGCAGGTACCGATGCGCTTCCCAGTGAGGTCTATAAACTCCTCCTGGATGATTTGGTCCCGATATTGGGTATCCTATTCAACTCAGTGTATAGTTCAGAAGGACAGGCTCCCAATTCTTGGAAAGAAGCAACCATCGTACTTATCCTGAAACCTGGGAAGGATCCCCTAAAAGCAGATTCCTATAGACCAATCTACCTGCTGGATGCTGATTATAAGATCTTCATGAGTGTCCTTGCAGGGAGATTGGTTAAGTTGGGCCCTCAGCTGATAAATTCCGACCAAAAAAGTTTCATCCCCGGGAAATATATCCAGGAGCAGATGCACCAGCTAAGTGGTAACATCGACTTGTCTATTGGGCAATCGGATCCCTTGGCCGTAGTGGCACTAGACGCGGCCAAGGCGTACAATAGAGTCTGCTGGGTATATCTCTGGAAGATGTTTAGGCAGATGGGCATTGGTCCTGTCCTGTTTTTGTTCAGACCTTGATAAATTGTTACCAAGGAGCCTCTGCAAAAATCTTGATAAATGGCATGTTAGCCTCTAGTTTCAACATCCAAAGAGGAACAAGACAGGGCTGTCCCATCTCTCCCCTGTTGCACGATATTTACATAGAGCCATTGGCACACGCAATAAGATCAGATGACCTAATTTCCCCCTTTAAATCTCAGCAATATTGTAGCAAGTTGGCCCTTCATGCAGACGATTTGTTGCTTTATACCAACTATCCAGGGGCAGTTACCTTGGGTTAAAGCACTGTTGGAAGAATTTGGCTCCCTTTCAGGATATCTAGCCAACACCTCCAAAACAGAGGTGATTTGTTGGAACATTGACAACTGGGAGGGTACCACGAGTAATGAGTTTAAATTAACCCTACGAAGCACTACGCTACGCTCGCGGAGTTTGCGAAGTTTGCGCAACTTCGCACTACGCGAGCTGCACGTAGCACAGTGCGAACACGCGTAGTGCAGCGTGGCGTAGTGCAGCGGTCATTTTTTGCTTGTTCGCGGTCCTCAACGTCATGTTCGCGACCGCGAGCTAGCAAAATGACATCCCAGTGAGATTCTCAACGCGGGGAGGTCTCATTGTGAGTGGTTTCGCATGCTCGCGACTGCTCTCAATGAGAAACTACCAGTTCGCATTGAGAAAGCTGCTGCTCGAGTAATAATCCACTTGAGCAGCAGAAAAAACTACAGCTCGCACTGTGCAAGATGCCGTTTTCAATGATTGCACAGTGCCGGATGCTTGTCCGCACTGTGCAATCATTGAAAACCCATCTTACACAGTGCGAACATGCTACTACGCAGCTCGCGTAGTGCTGCGTGAAGTTCGCGTAGTGCGAAGTGCACTTCGCGTAGCTTTGCGTAGCGCTACTTCGCGAACTACGCCCACCCTTAGTTTAAATACCTGGGTATTACTATTGTTAAAGATCTTGATAAAATCACCCAGGGTACTATCTATTTGCCAGATAGAAAAATCTCCCCTTAACAATTTTCGGTAGAGTCAACTTGGTTGAAAATGGTTATTCTACCTAAGTTGACATACCTGTTTAATACAATCCCACTTGATTTCCCTAGAAAAGATATCTGTAAAATCCAAAGTAAGATCGGACGTTTCATTTGGGCATATAAGGGTGCTAGACTGTCGTGCAAAAAGCTGAGACGCAGGCTCACCAAAGGGGGGCTAACTTTTCCAAATATTGGCTGGTACTCTGACGCTTTCCAATTTTAAAATGGATGTTACTTGTAAAACCAGAAGAGACATCTTGGGGGAGGCTATTGGGGTAAATGGTGAAAGCAGAGGGTGGTGGTGGAGGGGAAGGCTTTCTGTATGCATTTGGGGCTCCTAGGTTCTTCAAGAAGGTGCACTTGAAAGTTCTTACGGCCACCCTCAGCCTATGGTATAAGGTCAGATGTAGATGGGGATTGGGTAGTATTCGGATTTTGCCCCGATCAGGGACTCCCCAGGGACCCCGTTATGCCTGAAGGATAACCTCGCGATCCCAGTAAAAAGGGTGGGCATTATTACCTGGTCAGATCTTTTATCTTCAGAAGGAGTGTACCCCTGGGAGGTTTTAGGAGCAAAGTAGCCTTTCCAGATTTAAATACTTGCAATTACCCTCATGGTTCACAGCAGAAAAGGAGGACATACAAGGAGATTTGGGGGTGGAGCAATCTTTGCAAGAAGTACATCTCAAAAGAAAGGAAGTTTCTATCTGGTATAGGAAAATCTTGGAGGTTGAAGACATGGAACATCCCCGCAGCATGCAACCTGGAATCAGTCTCCCTTTGAGTCTGATATTGAAGACCTGTATGAACCCTCCCCACAGCTTCTTTATAAATATGTTAAACCTGCTAGCCTAAAAAAAGAACCATTTCTTTGTTATTAATAGGCTTTACTATATACCTGCAAAGATTGCTAAGTTTGCACCACTATCCTCCCTCAAATGTCCATGATGCAACCTTCTTAATGCTAATGATATCCATATTTTCTACAAATGCATCAAGCTTTCTGGAGGCAGGTGGGGGACGTTTTATGTGGCATTTTAAACTTTAAAATCAAGGTTAACGTCTAACTGGTAACATTTGGGGACGACGGTGCGCTTGGAAAGATTCTTCAGCAGGAACATAGAGGCTTGTTGTTATACCTGGTTTTAATAGCCCGAAGAGAAATCTGTATGAAGTGAAAAGAACCGTGACCCCCAACGTGTGAGGGCTGGTTAAAAGCTGCGTTTGCCACGGCCCGTTTGAACCAGGGGGGAGATATTTAGAGTGTTGTGAACATCTGGCAAGACCTAGTGTCTTGGGATGGGGGGGGGTCTTATATAGCCCCTCTTTGGTTCCTTCAGGTCCTATGATTACACTAAGCTTCCAACAAAGGGGCTGGTCTGGTTGGGCCTTAGTGAATGCAGCAGCTGCAGGGCGCATAGTTTCAAACGACGGCTTCTTTTTAAGAATTCCAGACGCTTATTGGTGAGGTAAGGACAAACAGGAATAAAAAAAATACGTATATATTCATATGAATTAATTAATTGAAAATTAAATATGTAAATTGTGTAATTAATTTTAGGTGTGGGTTGTGCAGTTTATAGGGGTGAAGGGTGGGAAGAAATTTAGGTTTAAATCATTACTAATTATTTGATCATTAATATTATTAAATTTATTCATATTTTAGCAAGGTAATTGTTTATTTTTTATGTGGGTTTCACTTTTATAGGGGTAAAGGATGGGGAGTAAATACATTTTACCTGATTTATAATTAGTTGGTAAATACTATGAGTTTTTTAATTAAGAAGTAGGGTTAAAGTGTGTACATTTTTATGAGTTTTAATAAATGAATGAATTAATGAAATGTCTTTAATTGGTAATTAATTATGTTAATTATGGAAGTACATGTTTTAAAAACAAATATATATCTGGGTTGTGGATTGTGTGGTGTTATAGGGTAGAAAATAAAAAGCTAAATCTATGTAATGTTTTTGTTTCTAATCAATTTGGCATTAAAAATATGAGTTTGAAAAAAATGTATTTATGTATTTAATATAATATTTGTAGGTATTTGTCATATGTATTTAAAATTATAATATGTGTTTTACTTTTTTTATTTTTTAACATTAAATATATTTGTATTTTAGTTTGAACCTATTGATATATTTTGTTTATTTATTTGGTTTTTAATTGTGTTTTGTTTTGTAAATATTTAGTTTTTTAAAAGTTTTTAACTGACTGGGGTGTGAATAGTACATTTGATCCCTGTGCTATCTAACACTTTCCCTACTATTGCACTCACTAGAGTGGGAATAGTAATTTTTACCCTTCGCTAGCCATCACATTCCCTACTGTTACACTCACTGGAGTCGGAATATTAATTTTTACCCCTTCGCTAACACTTAACACTTTCCCTACTGTTGCACTGACTGGAGTGGGAATAGTACATTTTAACCATCCCCTATCCAACACTTTCCCTACTGTTGCACTGCTTTGGAGCAGTGATAGTAATTTTTACCCCTCCACTATCTAACACTTTCCCTACTGTTGCACTGATTGTAGTGGGAAATTTACGTTTAAATATTTTTTAATAGCTTAATGTTTTAATATATAATAGATTTTAATTAGATTTTGCTATATATATATTAGTTCACAGATTCCAATAAAGTATACCATGCTCTCAGAGTCAGATCACGTGATCAAGCCGAAACATGTAGTAGGTGTTAATAAATACCCTTGGACTCTGCTGATTTGTGTGGTGTTTTTGGGACTATGAGAGCGTGGTATACTTTATTGGAATCTTTGAACTAATAGGATTACCGGCGTGCTCAGCCGGCGTTCACGCCACCTCCCTCGAGGCCACTGCAACCTTTTGATCGACAAAGTGCTTTGGAATATATATATATATATATATATAGGGGATATCACACAGGGCACTCGTAGGGGTATATTGTGCCTGTATCTTACCGAGTCTGCCGATGGTTTTCAACCTGGTCCCCCTTTTTTTCCCCACAGCGGATCTTTAATTACAAGACCGCCTGACAGGAAGATAAATCTATACAACATTCGATGGTTCCAATTCTTGAAAACCATCGGCAGACTCGGTAAGATACAGGCACAATCTACCCCTACGAGTGCCCTGTGTGATGTCCCCTATATGTCAGTTAACTGTAACCCTTGCCTTCACAGCGTAAACCCTCGATATACGCCAAACCAAAGTTGGAAGCAGCGTACGTCACGTTAATACTCTATTCCCACGCAATCGAGGTAAGCCTGACCCCTCTTCCGACGCGCTGAGACACCGAATTGCACAAACTATTTTTGGCACCTTAACTAATCAATGTCAACCTGCACATTCACGTGCCGGTACTCCCGTCACTCGGCAGGTATGTCATTCACTTGTTTCTCACGCAACTAATGCCGTTAACAGCAATCTCTGACCCGCACCCGCAGTCTTTCACTCGGCATGTCTCCCTTCATAACGGCATGATCTCCAGCTCAGTTATAACCCTAATAGTTGCTATGGCATAGCCGCTAATCACAGACCGGGTCTGAATACCATGTCCATCTACTTAGCTAGGCTATACACGCCAAGCATGGTAATGTTTTCTCACGACCGGCATCACCCTCACAA
Source organism: Lissotriton vulgaris (assembly GCF_964263255.1). Classification (NCBI taxonomy): domain Eukaryota; kingdom Metazoa; phylum Chordata; class Amphibia; order Caudata; family Salamandridae; genus Lissotriton; species Lissotriton vulgaris. The sequence continues at coordinate 119,340 of NW_028251077.1, read as the reverse complement.
CGCGACTTCCACCTCGCGGTCTGATGAACCTTTTCACGTGCGTTCACCAATGGCATATCACAAATAGGTTCACTGCGTTTCCGAATAAGTGTTAATGTGGTAATACCATCTCAAAATGCTGTCCCTCTAAGAAATTCCTTTTGTTTCTTCCTCCCTGTTTTACTTTCTCATCAGGCGTACTATTCAAACCAGGCAAATTAATTTCATTCTCCTGATGATGATCCGTTTTTATTAGAGCAATGGATCGAAACGTCGTCGACTTTTTTGAAGTAGACATACATGTAATTATTGTGTATTGTTGTGTATAGTCTACGTTTGAGAACACTACCTACACTGATTTAAAAAGTGTCCAGGTTGCTCTTTTTCCTTTTTCTTTGCCTGTGAACCCTCACTTCTGAATTCTCACCACTACTCTGTCTTTCTCACAAGTACGGTACAGGATTGTCCCTTACTTCCAATTTTTGTACTCAATTTTATTCCTTAATCTAAATAAATCCCTGGTCCGGCTGGACAGGAGAAATATATAGGTACTGTTGTGTTCTATATTACATTTGTTTACAATCCTTAAAAAAGCTCAGGACCGTTGTCTCTTGAAATAGCATAATTCTGTATAGCCATCAGCAATTGCCATCTGAGCTGGCAGCCTCCGGCCTTCCGGCTCCCACGGTCAGGATCCTCAATGCCCGCCTCCGCCTGCAGCATCTCTTCCCTATGCACTCTGCGAGCCGCAGCGTACGAGGAAATGTCCGCCCCCTCAGTGTAGGTTTCATCACCTCCCACAGTGACTCGCCCCTGGAGGCTGACCCCACATTAACTGTCAAGTATTGATCTATGGCGCTGCTCATGTGTTCTCTATAGTCATTATTTTGTAGGTGCCACAACGAGAGGCGCCACCTAAACGGCTGCTTCATCCGCCCTATCTGTAGGGTCAGGGCCACATTGACTCCATTGCCGTTGCGTCACATGTCTCATGTATTTGCCAATGCATCCCATGCGGAACCCCAACCACACCCGAGGTATTTAATCCCGACTGCCAAAGAAAACACGCATGCGTTCTTTTTTAGGCAGCATCACTCACCTGTTTGTTCCAGCGCTTCTCCGGTCCCGCTTACGGCTCCTGCAAATGACGCGCAGAGACTCGGATCCCTCTTCTTCCTTCTTACAGTTCCGGCTTTGATTCCGGTTCCTACGGCAAAGTCCAAACGCTCCTCTTCTCCTTCCAGCTATTCCGGTTTCCCCTCACACTGCTCTCTGGCCTGCACCAACAAGGAAAGAAAGCTAATTCAAGTAAGACAGAGTTGGTTAAAACACTGATAAGGTAAGTGCGCACAAAGGATTTCAGGTATTCAAAAGACAAGTTATTTTAATGAGAAATTAATTATCTTAATTCCAGAATACTGAAAGAGACAAAGGACCTTTATATCCTTATTTCTCTCTGTAAAGAGAATGACTTTGGCTGCAAATACAAAAAGAGAAAAGAAGCTCTTGTAAAGAACAGAGCGATTTAAAATTTTTATGTTGGGGCAAGTAAATATATATTTCATGTATACAATTATAGGAGGCATAATTGCAAGTTTATAATATGTGTGATAAAAGGTGTCATATACCAGAGTTTCTAAAGTAATCTCACAACACACTAATTAGTGCTCTTATGTTGTAGAAGAGTGCAAATTCAGGCATCGATCTCCTGCTAAAGAGAAAGGTACAGTTAGGAACAAAAGACCTAGTAAAATGTACTTAATTGAGTTTGTTTTAACATTACAGTGAACAAACAAATTAATAAAGAGAATCTGGTTTAAGTATACTAATGTTAATCTCTATTATATATGTATACAGATGCCCCTCAAAGAAGAATCGCTCCCTACATTGTGATATGAAACCTTCAAATAGAAGAACGCAGCCAGTGGAGTGTTTCGTTTGTCTTATATTATTTTGTCCCATTTCCCCCCCTCCCCCGGAGATCTATTCATGCCAAACTGTGATTCATGTACAGTTTAGGCTTGTGAGGATTTTTAGGGACATAGAGAACATTCATCCTGCCTCTCAAGCTGAACTGCCTGGAATTCAGGTGAGTGAAGACTTAACATTTGTGCAAGCCTTCACAACAAATAAGCTCTTCTTGAGAGATATGAATCAAGACGATGACCGAATCGATGGTCTAGCCATGGCTCAAGCTCTTTCTGAAGACACTGAGCAAGCTTATTCAGCAGCAACAATGTTACGACAGATGCAGTTCGAAATTGAGAGTTTGAAATTGGAAAATGTAGAATTGCATCAGGAGTTGGTTTGATATAAACCCAGGGATTGTTTGTGGGATAGTTCCATTCCCAAATCTTTTAAAACCCCTTTGGACACTGGAACTAGGTTCAAGACCTCCAACACATTCATGACATCTGATGCGACCTCACCTCCTGTACAAGTAATTGTGGTAGTCCCTAATGTTGTGCCTTTGTCTGCAACTGAACGGTTCTTTGAGGACAGTGGCAAATTCAATATTTTTATCAGTCAATGTCAGCTACATTTAATTTGTAAACCACAATCATTTCCTACTGATGCCACAAAAGTGGCTTTTGTTCTCTCTTATTTCGGGGGAACTGCTGCAAACTGGTCCATTCCCTACAGAGACAGAAATGATCATATCCTGTATAATTGGCCTCAATTTAAATCCACAATGACTAAATTATTTGCTAAGCATACGTTAATTCAAGCAAGTGATAATGAGTTGCTGAATTTAAAGCAAGGAAGTGAAGATCTGCTAACTTATGTAACTGCTTTTAATAGGTTACTGACAGAAACACAATGGCCCGAGGAAAAGTGCACATCCTTATTTTAAAGGGTTTGCGTGATGAGTTAAAAGACGCTCTCGCTCACATTGTTGATTTACCTGGTGATTATTCAGACTTTGTGGATTTGGTGGTTAAGCTAGATCACCATCTAGGAGAGTGTAAAGGTGATCGAACTAAACTAGAAACCAGATTTACCGTATTTAAAACCAAAAAGATAGATGTAGAAAAAAAGTCCTCTGATCCAGAACCAATGCAAATAGGAGGTGTCAAAGGTCCCTTGACCACAGAAGAAAAAGACAGAAGGCGTAAGCTAAATGTATGCTTGTATTGTGCCTAATCTGGACATTTTGCTAAGGATTGCCCAATCAAACATAAAATATCTAAAAAGACAAATGCATTAGTTTCCTTACCCACTGAGCAGGAAAACTCGAAAACTCGTCAAGAACGGAGATCGCTTGTACAAGAGGTAAAATCCCACAGATCTCCCATAATCTGGCCAATACTGTAGCCTGAATACCACAACATTTTATCTTTCAGGTTATTTTAATTATCAGTACTCAGTTAAGAGATTCAGTATCTGTCCTGTTAGATTCGGGAGCAACAGGGAATTTTTGGGATATTCGTTTGGCTCAAAAACTACACATTCCCACAATACTCAAGTCAGAACCTGAACCAGTTTGTGCGATAGATGGCTGTGCACTATCTTCTGGTCTGATAACAAATCAATCATATCCCCTTACTATGGTATGCCAGAACGGTCACACCCCAGTTATAAGTTTTGATCTAATAGATACACCCACATTTGGTCTTATTTTAGGCGTACCTTGGTTAACCACATACAACCTTAAGATAAATGGGGATCTAAGAACAGTGACTTTAGATTCCTCTTATTGTTGGTCACATTGCTTTCAGGAAGCACATAACGATTCCATGACAGTGTTACATTGTGCCAATTTTATGGCACCTTCTTCTGCAATTCCATTTGAATACCAAGGGGGTCATTAGTATGGCGCCCCGGGAATCGGGACCAGCCGCAATACTAGGGGCAGTCCCGCACCCTCTTTTAGAATGCATCCGCCACACTGGCGGGCACATCGTGCATTTGAAACTGAAATATGTTAAGTTTAACCAGGACAGCGTTTATTAAAATTGTTCTAGTGTCCTGGGAGTCAATTTTAGATTTTTGCACACTATTTCACTTGCACTGTAACCATCACCACTAAAATCATTTTCAGTATCATATTGAAGGGATCTCCTTTTTAAAATAATTTATTTTACATTAGTTATATTTTTGTACTTTTTGAGAGCTCTTTGCTCTAAAAGGTTGCAGCCCTCAGTAGCCATAGGGCATTGCAACTATAAATAGATCCCAAATGATGATACATGCTACTTTGGTGGCTGATGGGATTTCTGTTTAGCATTATGAGACTGTCTCTTACGTTTTGAATTGCTCTACTATGATTTAAGCGCTCAACTGTTTAGACCCTAGGTTTCTGTGGTTGTTTACATGATAAGGTATGGTTATCTACCAAAAATTTAAATATTGCAGGTCCACGAAAGTTGTATCCAGGATATATTGGGCCATTTTTTATTATTAAACTCATAATTCCTGTTACTGTACAATTACAACTACCCCCATGAATATGCCTCACATCCCACTTTTCATGTCTCCTTGATTAAACCATGCCAACAGGAACCTAGACAAAAACCCCCACCTCCACCCATTGCCATTGATGGGCATTTAGAGTACAAAGTAAAGCGTATCTTGGATGCCAAAAGAATTCATGGAAAACTTCACTATTTCATAGCATAGAAAGCCTATTCAGCAGACACAAATTCTTGGGAACCTTTGTTTGTTCAGAGAGGGGCGACTGTTAGGGTTTGCACCTTACAAGTGGTGCAACCTCACTCTGTACATTAATTCTCCCTTGGTTGAATCATATATGCATTCATATTTTGTTTACTGTACAATCTGTGTCCCCAAATTTAGGGCCCCATTAGGATTGCGGGTGGAAAATCACCTTGACTGCCATGGAAGCGGAAAACAACCGCCCGCCGGGACCGTGGATATACCAGTGGTCCAATTAGGATCAACCGCCAAAAAAAACTGACCGTGGCGGTAGCGAGTGAATAAAAACCACCTGATGCGGGCAGTGACGATCAAAAAAGCCCGCGGCGGTTGGAAACGCAGCGGAAAAGCAACAACCCGCTGCAAGCATAGCAGAGACACCGCACTGGAAATTAGGAAATCCCCGATGGTCCGGCGGTACGATCCTCTATTTCCGACTGCCGCTGTCACACACTGGAGTGAATGGGAGAGCCAGCGGAAGAGCTGCAGCATAGCCACCGCAGCGGACGATCCTCACAAAACATGGCGGTCGATGCAAAAACACCACAACAAAGGCAAACATTGCCCCAAAAAAAGTAGCCATGCCCCCAATACACCAGACACATCCCAATGAAATAAATAAATGACAAACAGAAACATGCAATTACTAGGACAACTCCCACAACACACCTGACAGCAAAGCTCCATTGGGACACACCCACATATCTGAGTGTAAAACCAGCCCCTTCACTGACCACAATCCTTTGCAACACTCCATAAGAGAAGGGCATAAACCAGACCTTACAGGAGAGGCAAGCAAACACAGCACACACACCACCACCAGCATCACACCAGCACCAACAATCCCTCAGCACATAACACACCTCACACACAAACACCAGACCCACTACCCACACCCTTGCACCCACAAACACTTTGCACACCACACACCATGGCATCACAAAAATGCCCAAATTCACAGAGAGTGAGTTGACAGTCATGGTAAATGAGATAGTCAGAGTGGAATCACAACTGTTTGGTAGCCTGGTCCAACAGACACCATTAGCCACAAGGACCCAAATGTGGCAAAGGATAGTCCAAAGGGTCAATACAGTAGGGAACACCCTGCGGTCCAAGAAGGAGATTATGAAGCAGTGGCATGATCTCAAGAGGGTTGTCAAAGAGAGGAGAAGCAAGAACCGGGTGCTGGCTGACAGGATTGGCGGTGGCCCTCCCATTCCACCAAAAACCATTCACACCATGGGAGGAGAAGATGCTTGCCATACTACATCCTGAGAGTCTCATAGGAGTATCCGGGGGAGTGGAGGCTGGTAAGTACAAACAAATGTTAACCAATACACTGATAAGTACTCCCTTGCACAACCCAAACACCATTGCATTGTCCACCCTCACCTAACTGTAGGTAGCCATCTTCACAGGGATGCCTGTTTGGGGAAGGGAGGCCTGTACCACAACTCCCACCATGCCCCCTGTCCCACACCCCATCAGGATGGAGCCCATCCCCCTCACCCAGAATTATGTGTCAGCCCTTGCATTGTACATCCTCACCTAACAGGTAGGTAGGCATCCTCACAGGGAGGCCTGTTTGGAGGAGGGAGGCCTGTACCACAACTCCCACCATGCCCCATGTCCCACACCCCAGCAGGATGGAGCCCCCCCCACCCAGAAGCACTTGGAAGCCATTGCATTGTTCACCTTCACCTAACAGGTAGGTAGCCATCTTCACAGGAAGGCCTGTTTGGGGGAGGAAGGCCTGTACCACTACTCCCACCATGCACCCTGTCCCACACCCCAGCAGGATGGAGCCCCCCTCCACCCCACCCAAGAGCACCTGGAAGCCATTGTATTGTACACCCTCAGCTAACAGGTAGGTAGCTATCTTCACAAGGAGGCCTGTTTGGGTGAGGGAGGCCTGTACCACAACTCCCACCATGCCCCCTGTCCCACAGCCTACCAAGATGGAGCCCTCCTCCACCCCACCCAAGAGCACCTGGAAGCCATTGTATTGTACACCCTCACCTAACAGGTAGGTAGCATATTCGTGCAGCCACCGATCTGTCACCAATACAATGCTGGTATATGCCAAAACCAGCCCTCTCCATGCACAAATATGCACAGCGACCCTGCTGTAAGATACTAACAGTGTGCACACAGGTAAGCAAAGGGAACGGTCACAGATAACAAGGACTCACACAACAATGGACCTGCACAAGGAAGACTGTGCACAACCATGCACAACATACAATGATGAGTGCACTGCCATGTGGCCCAATCAGCAAGGAGTATGTAAAATTAGAGAAAGCATGTGTGGGCTCGCAAATACAAATATGTACATTACAGGGATAAGTCATGCAGTACAATACAGTGGCCACTCCATGGCCAGATGTAATCGCAGCCAGGGCATACAAATCAACATTGAGAGAACCATTAAACTCATTTGTGCTGGTCCCTACAGGGCAATTGGTCCCTGAGAACATGATCACAGCACGATTTGCATGCAATGCATCAATATCTGACAACATGTACGAGTAATCTATGTACCTCTGCATCATTGCATGAGGCACAGTATTGGACATAGAAAAATATGTGAAGATCAGTCAATTGTGTACTGTACAGACACTAATGACACACAGCTAACAGAATTTTTGCTGAGTTCACACCACTGACCATTCCCCATCTAATCCACAGGTGACCTAGAACTCACTGCTGAGGACAACATCAATGACCAGCAGAGCCAGACTCCACCACCAGTACATGGACTCTCAGATGTAGACGCCCAGGATTTTCTGGATGATGAGCTCGAGGCCGGCCCATCCGGTGTGCCAGGGAGCATCAGGTACCTGGACCCCTTCTCCCCACTACCACGTCTGCTGCAACAACAACACCACAGCAGGGCCCTGCTGTTACAGCCTGTGCCTCCACCGCCACCACCACCAGTGTCACCTGCAGCACCCTCCCTGTGCCAGGGGATGACCAGCCCACACCAACAACTGCGGACGGCAGGGAGAGTGTGCAGGGATCCTCAGTGGCGAGGTAACAGGTCCGTTTCAGCAGGGCAGGTGGGAGGACCAGGGTCACCCTCAGACATCCGGAGGTTGGAACCCCATCCCTGGGCCACTTCACCAGAGTCATTGGGGCCTACGAACAGGTCCAGGGACAAAGTGGCCAGTCTGATGAACTATTAAGAGAGCTCATCCTGCTGATGAGGTCCATCGACACACGCCTTGGACAAATGGGGACCTCATGGGCCATCAAGTGGCGTTACTGAGTGAAAGGCCTGCATCCCAAACAACACCTCCTCTGTTGTGCTGCAGGATGACAGTGCACCATCCTGCCCTGCGACCACAGAGAGGGGTGAGTCCTCAGATGCCACTGGCCATGCAGCAGGGTCCCCCCTGGCCAAACGACCATGGGGGCATGCAAAGAAGAGCCTGGGAGTCTCTGGAGGCAAAGCACCAGCCAATCGCCAGTCACGGAGCCAGTCCTGATGGCAACCCTCTTCCCCACTGCATTGACTGCTTGGACTGTCCTTCCCCACACTGCCTTGTGAATGGCACATGTCTGTTGGACTGGGTAACCACATTGATGTGGTGTCTGCTCTTTCATCTCATTTATCGTTACTGTCAACTCACTGCTCCATCACCACCTTCATTTAAATCTGCCTGCACCCCTAACATGTCAACTCTGCAAAGAAAATACCTTACACACTTCAATTGTGTCAGCATTGTCTTTAGTGCATCAATTAATGTATTCCAAATTTCCATAATTTATCCAGAAGATATACAGTATGTCGTCTTGGATAATTTTGAGGCACCTAGGGAAACACAACAGAACAACATTCACTGGTGTGAGTGTGGCATCACAGACATTACACTACACCTGTACATAAGCCAACATGCAGACAACACAATGGGCAACAAGTGTCAACAAACACGTCCCGTATACATTCAAAGATGACATGTCACTGTCACATTTCCACACACTGGTGACTTGACATCTGGCAGTCTGTACCATTCGCACATACACCTTCACGTCAACAGCAATCTCGCCAGGCAATACACATGTTGTAGTTTGTCAACCACCGTCGAGTGAAGTAGTCGGTGATCAGCTGTTGACCCATGTCACCACCTTCCTCCTCCCCACTGTTCTCATCACTGGACTCAGGTTCTTGTGCAGGTGGGGGCCTTGGGTCCTCATCATCATGCAGGAGCAGGGGAATATCCTTGCGAATGGCCAGGTTGTGGAGAATGCAGCATGCTACTAGGATCTTACACACCTTTCCAGGTGGGTATGACAGGGCACCTCTGGTTCTGTCAAGGTAGCTGAAACGTGAATTGAGCAGGCCAAAAGTCCGCTCCATCACACGACGTGTCCTGCCATGGTCCTCACTTTATCGGATTTCCGACGGTGTCCTGGGATTCCGCAGTGGGCTCAGCAGCCATGGATGGCTGGGATATGCAGAGTCACCTAGGAATGACAAACACACATTGCAATGTTGCACAGGCAGAGGGCAGCAAGTCACACACCCAGCACGCCATATGACTAGGCATACTCACCCATAATCCAGGCACGCTCGGGAAGCAGATTAGCTATCAGCCTGGGCACAATGCTGTTCCTCAGGATGTAGATGTCATGTGCTGAGCCAGGGAATCTGGCATACACATGCGAGATGGTCATATCAGCTATGCACACCACCTGCACATTGATCGAGTGATAATGTTTTCTATTACGGAAAATGTGCTCACTCGCCTGTGGTGGCACAAGACCGACATGTGTGCAATAAATAGCCCCAACATCATGGGGGATGTGAACAAGGGGATAGAAGTCTCCCTTCACACCTGCCAATTAGGCTCCACGGGGGAAGTGTATGTATCTGTCCTTGTGAATCATCATGGCTGCAAGAACATCCCGCAGCACCATGCTGAACATGGGTTGAGACATCCCCGCAGTGCTGGCCACGGTCTCCTGGAAGGATTCAGTGGCAAAAAAATGGAGGGCTGCCATCACCTTGTAAGTTGATGTGAAAGATGCCGGGTAGTGGCGACGAGGCTGCAGGTGTGGCTCCAATAGATCACCAAGGGTCTTCAAGGTGGCTCTGTCGAGACAGAACTTGCGAATGATCGCAATATCCTCCATGTCCTCCAGCAGTGTCAAGTGTTGTATCAGATTCAGCCTCCACCTAGTAGAGATGAAATTGGATACATGTCTATGATGGCCACAGCATAACACGGTCAGGATGAAACAGAATGAACAAACACTGACTTGAGGGATGTGTGACACAACAAGTTACATGGATGTAAGTTTGAGCCACACAGAGGGCATTCCCCCCCATTTACAATACACCAGTGCATAAAAAACCACATAGGTCAATGTGAATGCACATATTTTCAAGGCCACATTCCAATTGTGCACTCCTGGGAGTGTGTCATCCAGCCATTGTGCAACAAATCAACACACCTGTCTCATACTCATCTGCTGTACCTGTCACACCTCAATGCATAATTCAAACTTGGCACACATCCGCAACACAATAATCACAGTTGGCGGTGAATTGACAATTGCGTGTATGATCACACAGATAAGCACAAGAAAGTAACAACATCATACAGTGAGACACGCCTTGCCGAGGTCATCACTGCCCCACAACACATTCATATGTGAACATATTGTAGAGTCCTCTACAACACTGTCCTACCTCACCAACGATCTAATGCATTTGTGACATGTTAGGGACTACAGACCAATGTACGTCACACATACACAACCATGGCCTAGGTAGGCACCTGTGGAGTCAATGGAACATTGACATTGTGTGCAAGATGATGTGCACTTCACCATGTGGCCACTGTGCACTGTTCAAGTGTTCCTGATGGACATTGACATTGTACGTGCCACAAATAGTGGTAGCTACCACCTGTGCCCGGCGGTGTTATCAGCACCACGCCTTACACAAGTGCAGCAGTCATTGGCATGGAGACATGGGAAGATGGCGGTGGGCATGCTCGACCACCCTACTCGCGGTAGCTACCACCTGGCCCCGGCGGTGTGTCACCAGCACCACCCCTTACACAAGTTTGGTGGTGCTAGGTATGGAGATATGGGAAGATGGTGGTGGGCATGCTCCGCCACCCCACTCGCGGTAGCTAATGCCTGTGCCAGGTGGTGTGTCACCAGCACCCCCCCTTACACAAGCGCGGTAGTCATTGGCATGGAGACATGGGAAGATGGAGGTGGGCATGCTCCACCACCCTACTCACGCTAGCTACCGCTTGGCCCCGGCGGTGTGTCACCGTCATGGGGCATTGCCTTCAGCCAATAGGAGCGATGATTGCGGTGGCATGATGCAGTTTGGAAAATTTCGAAAGGCATGCTCTGCCACCCCGGAAGCGGTCATTGGATTCTTTTGAAAGATGCACCATCACTGTCGTATCACCGCCATGGATTATTGCATGCAGCCAATGGGAGCGATGATTGCGGTGGCATGATGCCGTTTTGAAAATTTGGGAAGGCGTGCTCCACCACCGTGGAGGCAGTCATTGGATGCTTTTGAAAGAGGCAGACCCCGACAACCAATTGCTGTAGCTTGGCACCTCAGAAACAACCCCAAGTGGTTTTAAATCTGTGGGAGGGAGCTTTACATTTCCACTGGTCACAGTGTCTGCTGCCTGGGACCCTCATCTGCTGCTGTTTCCAGAGCCTGCTGCCTGGGACCCTCTCCTGCTGCTGCCTCCAGAGCCTGATGCCTTAGACCCTCTCCTGCTTCTGCCTCCAGAGCCTGCTGCCTGGGACCCTCTCCTGCTGCTGCCTCCAGAGCCTGCTGCCTGGGACCCTCATCTACTGCTGTGTCCAGAGCCTGCTGCCAGGGACCCATCACCAGCCACTTCCGCCAAGGGCTTCCATGTCTGCAGGGATGGCAAGGACAGAGAAGATCCGTGCCAGTCCATGTACAAGTGAGGAGCTGGAGGTCCTGGTGGACGAGGTGCTCGCACAGTACTCAAGGCTATATGGTGCCCTCACTGGTGAAGGAGTGTGTGTGTCCCAATGTCATGGTTTTACCTGCCTGCAGTTGTATGTCTGAGTGGAGTGTGTTACATTGTCAGCCATACAGAGCCACAGGATGTTGGACATGCAGGTGCCAGGACAGTAATTGCTTGGCTGATTGTCTCTGTGTGCCCCTGTTGTCCGACTCAGTGTGAACCCGGAGGCTATGCCCAGTGCCCGCCCACCAAGACGAGATCACATCACTGCACCTACAGTGTCTTTACTCATGTTCATTCACACTGAAATAAAAATATGCACCATCTCAGCCCTGTTTAACTGCACACGACCACACTTGTGTAGATGGATATTTTGTTGGTGAGTCCATGTACCCCGATGCCACACACATGACATACAGATATGTTCACAGGACATGCTCATTGAATGCTGCCCAGTCATGCACACAGTGATTCTACGCACAGACACAGGTAGATATGTCATGTATGCAGTGCCCAGACATGCATAGTACTGGAGATGTGTGCAAGCCACATAGGGGGTTCAGTGCAGTCATCCTGCATGTGTGTGAGATTATCAGGGACCCTGTACGCCCTCATGAATGCATGCAATCACATTTGCTTGGCCCATGCAGAGTGCCCTTGTGAGGTGTACCACAGGTTGGGATGGAGAGAAAGTTTACATTTGGCAATGAGTCTGTGTCTTGCTATTGTACTGATAGATGTTGGTACATGACACTGTGTCACTGATCATTTCCCCTTCTATTCTCCCATACCTGCAGCTCAAGGTACACCAGCATAAGGCCGTGCGGAGGGCCATTGCAGCAAAGGTGCGAGCCCTGGGGGTATCTAACCGATGATGCACCCACTGCCACAAGAGGTGGGACGGCATCAGCAGACTGGCAAAGAACATGGCAGAGATGACCTTGGGGCTGCTACCATGCACTGGGCATTTGGCACGGCGCAGCATAACACCACTGATGGGCCGCATCTTGGCTGTGACTCATCCTGAGCTGGAGGCACGTCTGAAGGAGCATCAGCAGCAAGCCAGGGGTGAGTATTTGGGGAGGCTGACTTTTACAGGGATGTGTACAAGGCCTGTGGCAGCGGTGGCCTATGTGATGTTCATGGAGTGGTGCTGTGCTGTGTCATGTGAGTGGCTGCTGGGATGGGTGCCAATGTCATGCATTGGGCTAAACTGGCCTTACAAAGGTGATCCTCCCTGCTGTGCATTACCATAGCCAGATGTGTTAGGATCTACATGGTCATTCAGCAATGGGATAGTGTGGGAAATGTATTAGGGGTGAACAGCAGTGTCCACTATTTGAGTGTGACGTCATGTATGCCTGCTTTGCATGCACCATGATATTGAGGCCCACATATCTGACAACAATGTGCCCCAGTGTACCACATGGTGTTTGGCATGGGCTACTTGCCATTGTGGACTGTCATGTCCTAATAGTGGGTGTCTTGTCCCCTCCTGTTCTCTCAAGGTCTGTCAGTGGTAATAAGTGGTCTGCCCACATCATGTCTCTAGGTGTGGGCAGAGCAAGTTGTGTGTCTGATACACTTCATCCACGGGTATGGTATTGTGCTGTGTGGCCTTAACATGGCTCAGTCATGGCAGATATTCAGGGTTACAGGCACTCTTGTGGTCTATGTAGTGAGTTGCTGCAATGTGATTGCAAAGTGTGGTGGTCACCATGTAGATTGGGGCATCTCCTGTACTGCATTGATTAAATTGCTTTGTACTGTTGATGACACTTACCCATCCCTGCATCTCTCTCTCATGCAGAATTGCCTGTGGACATGGAGGAACAGGAGCTGGAAACCAGTGGTGGCGAGAGTAGCACTACAGCTGCACAGGAGCCCAGTGACACAGAGGTCACCAGCGCTTCAGAGGGGGACCGTAGTATGCAGGAGGAATCCCCGCCTGAGACACAAAGTACAACATTATCTGATGCCAGCGGTGATGCATCCATGTTGGCAGGCACAGGGAATGGGGACTCTGCATCATCTTCTACCACACAGCGGCCAGTGGCCACCCTCCCATCCACTTCCTCTGGTGCTGCCAGTGTCTGTGTCAGTAAGAGGGGACGAGTTAGATTCACACCTGGCACTGCTGAGCCTGCACCTGTCCCCCCTGCTGGCCTCAGTGCTGAGTATGTTGAGCTCCTGCACCAGCTTTGTGTGGGCCAGACAGCCCTGCTCAATGCCTTCAGTGACCATGACAAAAAATTAGGCCACGTGGTTGCCTACATGGAGGGCATACACTGTGACGTGGGTGGGGTACACCGTACAGTCCAGGCTTTGTCATCCACAGTGATGTCTGACCTTCAACAGGCACTTACTCCCATTCCTGCTCCAGTGCCTTTGTCAACCTCCCAGTCAGTGGCCACATCAGATGATAGTGACCGCGGTTCCCATGCGTCACAGTCACCATACAGCACAAGAAGCACCCAGCAGAAACAACCCAAGCGGGCCCGCTTGCAGACACCAATCCCACAGGAGAGCAGAGCTAGCCCAGAATGCAAAGACAAGAGCCCGTCACGGCAGAGCAAGGCTGAAAAAGCTATGAAGCAGACATCAGCCTCATATGCCTCGGAGGCATCACCAGCAAAGGACTCTCCTGTCCCTAAAAGGTCACCCAGAGCTAGGCGTGCAGTGTCTATGCCCACGGAGGAGGTGTTGTATGGCAAGGGTATACCTAGGAAGGGCATCGGGCCGCATGCACCCACCACATCAACTCCAATTCCAAGCCCAGTGAAGCAGGTGAAGGAGGGCACTGTAGGGGCAAGCCCTGGCAAACAGGCAAAGGAGGGCACTGTAGGGGGGACACCTGGCAAATAGAGGAAGGAGGGCACTGTAGGGGGACACCTGGCAAACAGGGGAAGGAGGGCACTGTAGGGGGTACACCAGGCAAACAAGGGAAGGTGGTCCAGAGGCGTAGCCAGACAAAGCGTTCTGCAGGATCCAGCATGTCACCAGAGGGAGTGCCAGTGTCTGCACCTGGTGTGTGTGCCTATTGTGTCATCACCAGTTCCCATTGATCCCAGTACAGGGAAGGCATTTCGAATTACAAAGAATTAGAAAGGCACCCCTCAAACCTCTCCCACCGACACTGTGTCACAGGTCTGCATGACTCCACCTCCATGTGCCACTACACTACCTGGTCCAAACGGTCTTGCAGCTTGCCAATCCACTGATAACCTTACATCACCTGGGCATCTCTCTCCCCAATCAAGTGGTTCTGCTGTCCTCGACACACAGCCAGCTCCAAGTCCGCCTGACAGCCAAGAATGAGTGGTAGTGCCCCTCACACACCTGTCTTTCATACAGGTGTGCTAGTCCTGCCCATTGTTTACCACCTGGGTGTGTTGCTGGCCATTGAAGGGTACAATCAAACACACTCACTGTGCAGCTTCTCATGTCCTGACTCTGCACTTTGCCATGCCCACTGGCCTTGTCATTCACTGCTGTTCTGCCCTTGCCTGTGCAGCCTCTCATGTCATGACTCTGTACTTTGCCATGACACTGGCCCTGTTGCTCTGCTGTGTTGGCCTATTCCCTGTGCAGCCTCACATGTACCTGCTGTGAACATTCCCATGGACACTGGCCCTGTTGCTCTGCTGTGTTGGCCTATTCCCTGTGAAGCCACTCATGTACTTGCACTGAACATTCCCATGGACACTGGCCCTGTTGCTCTGCTGTGTTGGCCTATTCCCTGTGCAGTCTCTCATGTACTTGATGTGCACCACCCTGCAATGGACACTGGCCTTGTTGCTCTGCTGTGTTGGACTCTACCCTGTGCAGCCTCTCATGTACTTGCTGTGAACATTCCCATGGACACTGGCCCTGTTGCTCTGCTGTGTTGGACTCTAACATTTGCAGCCTCTCAGGTACTTGCCGTGCACCCTGCCATGGTCACTGGCCTTCCTGTTTGGAGTTTGCCTGTGCAGATTATCTTTCATATGATCAGCATTTTGTGCCATGCTCTTGTCTACTGTTGTTCTACTGTCACATCTGTGCAATATGTGAATAAAGACAGTTACTCCTGTTGTCTGTTTTGTCAGTGTCCTTGCTGATTAAATTTCTTTTGGTGTGTGCATTTGGTTGCCTGTGCCCCATTCTCTATGTGTCACTTCAACATTGCCAAGCCCTGTGCCCGCATCACATTGTTAACCAGGGGCAACAGGGTCTTCAGTCCATTCAGACACTGATACTAGTGTTATCTGTGATGGCTATTTTACCTGTCATGCAGTTCTCTTTTTAGTGGTTTGCTATTGTTGGATACATTGTTCACATGTCAGGTTGGGGACACTGCCAGCACAGGGTGTGATGCTGTGCACAGGTTTCCATGCAGGCTGGGCAATGTCATCATGTATGTGTGTTATTCCTTTATGTGTGCCCAGCTGTGTATGTGTATGGTCATCTTGTGTTGGCCCTTAGTCCTGGTCCCATGGCCTACATGAGATGTGTGCTCTTGGTTAGTCAAGAGGTGTGCAGTGTGAAGGGTGTGACTTTGTAGGGGTGTGGATGTGTGTGTGCCCCTAGATTTTGAAAGACTCACATGTGTCACCCAGGAGTGGTGTGCCTGTTGTTTGGATTGTTATGCCCTGTGGATATGGTTGTATGCACATGTGTGAGTTGTCTGTTGTGCACTGTCCAGTGTGTTGGTGTGTTGGTGTGTCCGTGCTGTTCTGTCTGTCTCCTACTTGGTGTTTTAGTCACTTATGAGTGTGCAAAGTGTGTGACACATCTGTACTGAGTTTGTTTGATCATCCATGTGTCTTGAGTGTGTTTGTATAAACTGTGTAGCCCTGCTGCTCCACACTGCCATTGTGGTTGTGTTTCTCATGCATTGCAGGCATGGTGTGTGTGGTGTAATGCCATCCCCTATGTGTGCCAATTATGCCTACCCCTTGTGGGTCTGCACTCACTCTATTTGTGTATGGTACACCCCTTACATGTCTACTACTAACATGCAAGTCAGTTCACGTTGATGTCAGCTGTCCCCTTGGTTTACATGTGTGTGTGCCTCCCCATCACTTCATTTGTGACACTGTGATTTGTGGTGTACTTCTTGGACCAAGATTGATGTTCCACTCTAGACATTGCCCCAATGGTTTATGTGTGATGTTCTTGTGCTATCAATCAGTCAGGATTGCTCATGTGCACTTCAGCTGTGTGTGCTGCCCAGTGCTCTGGTCAAGATGGTTCTGCTCTTGTATCCCAGAGTGGTGCATCTGCTGTTGTTGTGTTGGATGTATGTGTGTTGGCTGTGGTATTCCTTCACTTCCTGGGTGTGCTGTTGTGTTTGTGTTGTGCTGATTTTTGTTGTTGTGTAAGTTGAGGATGTGTCAGTCATGTCTGTGTGACTGTTTTGCTTGGTGTGCACACACTGCTTGTTACGCATACAGTACTGTGTGTATGTGGCCTTGCCATTGCCTGATGTGCATCCCCTGATATCCTGTAGTGTTTGTTCATTTTTGATTTCCTGTGCATCTGTGGTTGGTTTCATGTGGCAGTGTAATTCTGTGATGGTGCACTTCTTGTGTGATCTGTGGTATTTTGTGTGTGTTTTGTTCCTGAGAGATGAGGTTGTGCACTCCTGTTGTGTCTGTGCTCCCATTGCCTTTCCATAGTTTGGCTGACAGGGTATGTCTGTTTCTGATGGAGTTCTGTGTGTGTTTCTGTAGTGTTTGTGTGTTTTTTTTGGGCAGACATCTGTTCTGGCATCCTTGTGTGTGTGTTATGTTTAAGGCTATACCCCGGGTGTGTTTAATTGTGTGTGTATGTACTGGCAAGATTTGGCAGCCTTCAGTGTGTGTGGCACTGGTGTTGTGTGTTTCTGTGCAGCCACTCCTGCAGTGGCTGTCTACCTGGTTGTTTGTTGTGTGGTGCAGGGTGTGGATTGAGCTTGCTTGTTGCTGTGCTTGTTGCTTGTTGGTGTGCATGGGGGTGCACAGGATGGGCACCTAGCCTGTGACTTCATGGTGTGTGTTGATGTGTGGTTGAGGGAGGTGTGTCCCTGTGGTCTTTGTGCCCTGCGCATGCCTAGGACTGGCCCAGCATTCTGCATTGTGCGCATGTGTTGACCGCTGCGGTGACGTGACCGGGACATTGCTGCAAGTTCGCGGTCGATGTGTGTCCAGGATGCAGTGGGGTGACTTGCTGACAGGTGGGTCATGTGTGGGTACCCTTGTGGACGGTTTGTTGCCCGTGTGTTTTGTGTTGTATTTGTGTATTTGTGTACCTGTAGCGTTGTCTGCGGCGGCCCATTAGACGATAGTGCTGTAGCAGGTACAGCACAGGAAACACATGTAGAGCTGGGTCCATGGCGGTCGTGACCGGGTGGTGTGGACCGGGTCTCTGCTATCGTACTCTGCTGTCGAGTTTCTGCCGTCTCGGGTTGGGCGCAGTCTCAGCTGCGGTGCGTCTGCTTGTTTGGGCCATCCTAATTTGTGAAGCGGGCGGATATCATTCCGCACGGTGGAGAGTCTCCATTGGCTCCCACCACCGCGGTGGCGAGTGCACTTTGATGGTGGTGCACGTTGCTCCGCGGCTGATGGGAATTGACCTATGTTTTGAAATACTAATATGGCGTATGTGTTTCCCGCTGCTCGTGAGCAGAAAAAGGCGTTTTTCCACCACACCAGCACCCTTTAGTATGCATTATTGCATTATGCTTATTTTGTGCTAACAGTGTATTTTGCTTGTTAAAAACAAATGGTATTGACTTTGGGCTGAACAAAGTTAAAAGACGTTTTGCACGTGCTCTCCTAAAAAAGTACATTAGGCAGGCTCTCAGCCGGTATATCTTTAGCTTCGGAAACACGTTGACTCCATTGCCATTGAGCCACATGTCTCATATGTCTGCCGATGCATCTCATGCGGAACCCCACCCACACCCAAAGGTATTTAAACCCGTTTGCCAAAGGAAACACGCTTGCGCTCCTTTTTAGGCAGCTTCACTCACCTGTTTGTTCCAGTGTATCTCCGGTCCAGCTTACAGCTCCACCAGACAACGCGTAGAAACTCAGATCCCTCTTCTTTCCTCCTCTAGTTCCGGCTCTGATTCTAATTGCTAATTGCTACGGCAATGTCCTGACACTCCTCTTCTTCTTACGGCGATTCCTGTTTCTCCCCATCAGGATTCAAGCAAGCCGGGCCGAAGACGGCTGAAATGCCAGAAAGCGGTCCCCGGTAGCTTGTCTCCTTTCTGGTGAAGAACTGGCTTTGTAGTTTAGTCTGCCCTGTTCCCATGATGCACTGGGCCAGGGACAGACTGATTTGCATATAGCCAGGTTCTGAGCTGGGATGGTGCAGTGAGATAAATAACGGTGATGGATCAAGCCCTGATCTTTGGACTGGGTAAGAGTGGTCTGCTTAATTCAGACACTCTATTCATCACCACCCCCTTTTCTGAATCGTTTTTGGCCACTATAGGTGTGGCAGGGTATACTCAGACATGAGTCCCGTTCTCACTGCACCATCAGTGTTCAAGCAAGCCGGGCCGAAGACGGCTGAAATGCCAGAAACTGGTCCCCGGTAGCTTGTCTCCTTTCTGGTGAAGAACTGGCTTTGTAGTTTAGTCTGCCCTGTTCCCATGATGCACTGGGCCAGGGACAGACTGATTTGCATATAGCCAGGTTCTGAGCTGGGATGGTGCAGTGAGATAAATAACGGTGATGGATCAAGCCCTGATCTTTGGACTGGGTAAGAGTGGTCTGCTTAATTCAGACACTCTGTTCATCACCACCCCCTTTTCTGAATCGTTTTTTGCCACTATAGGTGTGGCAGGGTATACTCAGACATGAGTCCCTTTCTCACTGCACCATCAGGATTCAAGCAAGCCGGGCCGAAGACGGCTGAAATGTCAGAAACCGGTCCCCGGTAGCTTGTCTCCTTTCTGGTGAAGAACTGGCTTTGTAGTTTACTCTGCCCTGTTCCCATGATGCACTGGGCCAGGGACAGACTGATTTGCATATAGCCAGGTTCTGAGCTGGGATGGTGCAGTGAGATAAATAACGGTGATGGATCAAGCCCTGATCTTTGGACTGGGTAAGAGTGGTCTGCTTAATTCAGACACTCTGTTCATCACCACCCCCTTTTCTGAATCGTTTTTGGCCACTATAGGTGTGGCAGGGTATACTCAGACATGAGTCCCTTTCTCACTGCACCATCAGGATTCAAGCAAGCCGGGCCGAAGACGGCTGAAATGCCAGAAACCGGTCCCCAGTAGCTTGTCTCCTTTCTGGTGAAGAACTGGCTTTGTAGTTTAGTCTGCCCTGTTCCCATGATGCACTGGGCCAGGGACAGACTGATTTGCATATAGCCAGGTTCTGAGCTCGGATGGTGCAGTGAGATAAATAACGGTGATGGATCAAGCCCTGATCTTTGGACTGGGTAAGAGTGGTCTGCTTAATTCAGACACTCTGTTAATCACCACCCCCTTTTCTGAATCGTTTTTGGCCACTATAGGTGTGGCAGGGTATACTCAGACATGAGTCCCTTTCTCACTGCACCATCAGGATTCAAGCAAGCTGGGCCGAAGACGGCTGAAATGCCAGAAACCGGTCCCCGGTAGCTTGTCTCCTTTCTAGTGAAAACTGGCTTTGTAGTTTAGTCTGCCCTGTTCCCATGATGCACTGGGCCAGGGACAGACTGATTTGCATATAGCCAGGTTCTGAGCTGGGATGGTGCAGTGAGATAAATAACGGTGATGGATCAAGCACTGATCTTTGGACTGGGTAAGAGAGTTCTGCTTAATTCAGACACTCTGTTCATCACCACCCCCTTTTCTGAATCGTTTTTGGCCACTATAGGTGTGGCAGGGTATACTCAGACATGAGTCCCTTTCTCACTGCACCATCAGGATTCAAGCAAGCCGGGCCGAAGACGGCTGAAATGCCAGAAACCGGTCCCCGGTAGCTTGTCTCCTTTCTGGTGAAGAACTGGCTTTGTAGTTTAGTCTGCCCTGTTCCCATGATGCACTGGGCCAGGGACAGACTGATTTGAATATAGCCAGGTTCTGAGCTGGGATGGTGCAGTGAGATAAATAACCGTGATGGATCAAGCCCTGATCTTTGGACTGGGTAACAGTGGTTCGCTTAATTCAGACACTCTGTTCATCACCACCCCCTTTTCTGAATCGTTTTTGGCCACTATAGGTGTGGCAGGGTATACTCAGACATGAGTCCCTTTCTCACTGCACCATCAGGATTCAAGCAAGCCGGGCCGAAGACGGCTGAAATGCCAGAAACCGGTCCCCGGTAGCTTGTCTCCTTTCTGGTGAAGAACTGGCTTTGTAGTTTAGCCTGCCCTGTTCCCATGATGCACTGGGCCAGGGACAGACTGATTTGCATATAGCCAGGTTCTGAGCTGGGATGGTGCAGTGAGATAAATAACGGTGATGGATCAAGCCCTGATCTTTGGACTGGGTAAGAGTGGTCTGCTTAATTCAGACACTCTGTTCATCACCACCCCCTTTTCTGAATCGTTTTTGGCCACTATAGGTGTGGCAGGGTATACTCAGACATGAGTCCCTTTCTCACTGCACCATCAGGATTCAAGCAAGCCGGGCCGAAGACGGCTGAAATGCCAGAAACCGGTCCCCGGTAGCTTGTCTTCTTTCTGGTGAAGAACTGGCTTTGTAGTTTAGTCTGCCCTGTTCCCATGATGCACTGGGCCAGGGACAGACTGATTTGCATATAGCCAGGTTCTGAGCTGGGATGGTGCAGTGAGATAAATAACCGTGATGGATCAAGCCCTGATCTTTGGACTGGGTAACAGTGGTTCGCTTAATTCAGACACTCTGTTCATCACCACCCCCTTTTCTGAATCGTTTTTGGCCACTATAGGTGTGGCAGGGTATACTCAGACATGAGTCCCTTTCTCACTGCACCATCAGGATTCAAGCAAGCCGGGCCGAAGACGGCTGAAATGCCAGAAACCGGTCCCCGGTAGCTTGTCTCCTTTCTGGTGAAGAACTGGCTTTGTAGTTTAGTCTGCCCTGTTCCCATGATGCACTGGGCCAGGGACAGACTGATTTGCATATAGCCAGGTTCTGAGCTGGGATGGTGCAGTGAGATAAATAACGGTGATGGATCAAGCCCTGATCTTTGGACTGGGTAAGAGTGGTCTGCTTAATTCAGACACTCTGTTCATCACCACCCCCTTTTCTGAATCGTTTTTGGCCACTATAGGTGTGGCAGGGTATACTCAGACATGAGTCCCTTTCTCACTGCACCATCAGGATTCAAGCAAGCCGGGCCGAAGACGGCTGAAATGCCAGAAACCGGTCCCCGGTAGCTTGTCTCCTTTCTGGTGAAGAACTGGCTTTGTAGTTTAGTCTGCCCTGTTCCCATGATGCACTGGGCCAGGGACAGACTGATTTGCATATAGCCAGGTTCTGAGCTGGGATGGTGCAGTGAGATAAATAACGGTGATGGATCAAGCCCTGATCTTTGGACTGGGTAAGAGTGGTCTGCTTAATTCAGACACTCTGTTCATCACCACCCCCTTTTCTGAATCGTTTTTGGCCACTATAGGTGTGGCAGGGTATACTCAGACATGAGTCCCTTTCTCACTGCACCATCAGGATTCAAGCAAGCCGGGCCGAAGACGGCTGAAATGCCAGAAACCGGTCCCCGGTAGCTTGTCTCCTTTCTGGTGAAGAACTGGCTTTGTAGTTTAGTCTGCCCTGTTCCCATGATGCACTGGGCCAGGGACAGACTGATTTGCATATAGCCAGGTTCTGAGCTGGGATGGTGCAGTGAGATAAATAACGGTTATGGATCAAGCCCTGATCTTTGGACTGGGTAAGAGTGGTCTGCTTAATTCAGACACTCTGTTCATCACCACCCCCTTTTCTGAATCGTTTTTGGCCACTATAGGTGTGGCAGGGTATACTCAGACATGAGTCCCTTTCTCACTGCACCATCAGGATTCAAGCAAGCCAGGCCGAAGACGGCTGAAATGCCAGAAACCGGTCCCCGGTAGCTTGTCTCCTTTCTGGTGAAGAACTGGCTTTGTAGTTTAGTCTGCCCTGTTCCCATGATGCACTGGGCCAGGGACAGACTGATTTGCATATAGCCAGGTTCTGAGCTGGGATGGTGCAGTGAGATAAATAACGGTGACGGATCAAGCCCTGATCTTTGGACTGGGTAAGAGTGGTCTGCTTAATTCAGACACTCTGTTCATCACCACCCCCTTTTCTGAATCGTTTTTGGCAGCTATAGGTGTGGCAGGGTATACTCAGACATGAGTCCCTTTCTCACTGCACCATCAGGATTCAAGCAAGCCGGGCGGAAGACGGCTGAAATGCCAGAAACCGGTCCCCGGTAGCTTGTCTTCTTTCTGGTGAAGAACTGGCTTTGTAGTTTAGTCTGCCCTGTTCCCATGATGCACTGGGCCAGGGACAGACTGATTTGCATATAGCCAGGTTCTGAGCTGGGATGGTGCAGTGAGATAAATAACGGTGATGGATCAAGCCCTGATCTTTGGACTGGGTAAGAGTGGTCTGCTTAATTCAGACACTCTGTTCATCACCACCCCCTTTTCTGAATTGTTTCTCCTCACACAGCGCTCCGACTTGCAACAACAAGGAAAGAAAGCTAATTCAAGTAAGACAGAATTAGTTAGGAATGAAAAATAAGGAAAGCACACACAAAGGATTTCAGGTATTCAAAAGACAAGTTATTTTAATGAGAAATTACTTATCTTAATTATCGAATACTGAAAGAGACAAAGGACCTTTATATTCCTATTTCTCTCTGCAAAGACAATGACTTTGGCTACAAATACAAAAAGAGAAAAGAAACTCTTGTAAAGAACTGAGTGATTTTAAACTTTAATGTTGGGCATGTACATATATTTCATGGCTACGATTATAGGAGGCATAATTGCAAGTTTATAGTAAGTGTGATATAAGGTGTCATGGATTCTGAAGGTTTTTGGATCAGTTGCGCTCCAGGTGCACTGCCCGTATGTACGCACACAATACAGATTCACTATTCTTCAGGTGCAAAATCGGCGAGTGGAGAACCCTAAAACCACTCAATTAGAGTAGAGGAAACTACCCCTTATTCAACAGACTCGGTTGCCGATGCACTCAACATGGTACACATTGTTCAGTAACAATCTACAACAAAAAAGTAAAAAAGTAACAAATGACAGAAGTGTTCGAACAAAAACTCTCATGAGGGGTAAGTCTTGGAGTCTTTTTAATGCAGTATGCAGCCAGCCGACACGTGTTTCGTCGCATTCGCGGCTCCACAGGGCTGAAATGAACAGAAAGTTGACAATGGAGCATGTATTTCGTATGAGTATGAATACAAAAAAGACCTGGTTCTCTGGTCTTTACATACTTAGTTCGTGCCTCTACTTTAGTGAGTGTACAACGATACATTTATAATTCCTGAGTGCCACCCCAACACATCCGTGTCGCAAGTGTGAGAATTAGCATTCTTAACACTAATCGTGTGGGTGAACAGTGAAGATTGTGTTGACACACCAATATAACTTGGATAATTCTCAAAAGAGACAGAGTCTCTGACTAAAGAGTGGTCTATCTGTGTGCGGCCCAATCATACAACATGCTGAGTGATGTGAAGCTCTGATTCTCAGCGTAGAAACAAAACATACCTAGATGGCTGTGTCCAGGTCAAATAAGGTCTAATTAATCACCAAGGAGAAATAACAAAACGAAAACAGAAAAAATCTCATCACTAACGGTCAAACTTCATGTATAAAGGCAGAAAATTTACTGTGATGGGGCTGTGAGAAAAAACGAGATTGTAGCTCACCGCTCAGCTGGTGATAATTCCGACCCATCCGGGCCCTTGACCGTGAAGATACTCGGTATGAGTATGTATGCAGATAAATACGATTCTGTAACCAGATTAAGTAATCCGAGTTATTACAGGCCCCCAGGCATTTCATAGTCTCATGAATACAGCCATATCATAGAGCTAGTCCTTCTATTTAGCGTCAAAAACATGCGACTCGAAATATCTATATACAAACAGCGCACTTGAACCTATCACATGGTCGACATAGTTATCATGTGGATGATCCCTACTATTCTCCCTCCTAAATCAGTATAGCATTAATCATATCCATCTCCAGTATGGTTCTACCTGGAGCAAAAAGAATTCAATATAAACTTACATTGGTTGATCTGGGCTTCTTATCATCAATCTCGGAGGTCAGAGTAATTTTAATTTTGGAGTTGATTGCCGCCCACGTCGAACAGGGTATTGTTCTGCAAAATTGGGGGCCATAATAAATCATTTATCCCATTTAAATATTGATATATATCAAGGGTTCTATTGGTGCCATAGTATGTATGCTTACCTATATGGCGGGAAATGGCTCGTGTGTGTCGTTTAAGGTTGTAGCGACAATATGCGCCCCAAGCTGAAAAGTGAACAAAAATAGAATTGGAGTCATGCTCTGCGTGTTTAAAAGCTCGGAATCCAATAACGCGTGTTTTTGCAGTGATATCTGGCCTGCTTACCTGTATACAGCAGAGGAGCGGCGTGTAGCGTGTCTGGACCCCCGAGCCGTGTTCCTGTTTGGACACGTGATCGGGTCCTAGGAGACGTTAAATGCGTCTCCCCGTAACGTAATCGAAAGACTAGAACGATTGTAGTCTTACGGAAAGCCTCCATGTTGGAATCCCAATCGATCCCCGGAGTTTGTTAGTTATGAAATTAGCCCATATTGAGCGATTGAAAAAGTAGGAGTATACTGGTCCTACGATCAGGTAACGGTATGCACCAGTAATAAGAGGGGAGGATAGAAATATAACAGTTGCACAGCGTATATATAAATGCCGATTTTGTGATCGGTCAAACGCTGATTGTGATAGTGCGGAAAACAGCGGATTCACTTGAGATATCATAGGTCGACGCAAACTTGGCGGCGTAAGGAAAGGGGGAAATGACTAAATCGATCCCCCAGGTGAGCTATGTCGTGAGCACCGTGAATGAACATAAGCATACTACAGGTGCTTGTCCCAGTCACACGTGAATGTCTACATTACGATACAATTATGCATCATCGTGTTAAAAATCTCTTTTGTACATACATGAGTAGGACTCAGATAATCAAGATAGACAGAAAATACCAGCTTTTTTTCAGGAGGTTTTACGCATATGAAAGGGCAACAGATACGTGCCCCCAAGAAACCAGTCAGAGCCAAAACAAGGAGAGGGAGGGGCAGCAAGCTCAGAAGACTATCGCAGGAAATTGAGATCGGGAGCCAACAAAAATCAGTAAATGTAGAGAATCAGGGTGTACAGGTCATCAATCTCTCAAAACTACATCTTACTCCTGATATGATCTCTCTCTTGAGTAAGGGACTTAACTTCAACCCATATGCCACTGGAGATATTTGTAAGCTTAAGATTGACTCTTTTTAAGTTTATTTGGAACCTAAAATTAAAGAAACATTTCTTTGGAACAGAGAAAAGGGAGAGAGAAATGAGAATTACACCTGTACCAAGTACTTCTGATTCCTTGTCAATAAAAGATGTGCATACAACCCACCTTCTGTTGTCATTAACTGATATGGAGGATTCTCCTCTTGATATGGATCGGTTATTGGAGGAATTGGATATATAATCCGATTACAGCATTGTCAGTGGGTTAAAATCTAAATCCAAGTGGATTCCCACACTACCTGGTGGCAATGCCATAGACAACTTCCATAAACGTGTGGTAGAGGATCTGGATAACCTGAATTGTCATCGAAAGGACAGGATGTTCAAATACAAAGATAACCTTACCTATGGGGAACGACATGCACTCACTACACTGATGAATGACAATACCATCACAATCAGGGAGGCGGACAAAGGGGGCAACGTAGTGATAATGGATCGTGTAGATTATCAACATGAAATCTCACAACAACTACAAGATGAATCCTGCTACGAACGCCTCACGTTCAACCCCATGGGTCCCCTAACAGTAGAAATTAATTCACAACTCTTAAAATGGAAACAGTCTGGGTTACTAAACGAGGAAGAGTTTCTGTATCTAAAAGTGTTTAGACCAACCTATCCATGGCTATATACTCTTCCCAAAGTTCACAAGAAACTCCCTTTTCCACCAGGGAGACCAATTGTTTCTGGCATTGGGGGTCCTACCGAAAGGATAGCGGAATATGTGGATCTTTTTCTGGGTCCCCTTGTCAGAAACCTGCCTTCCTACATACAGGACAGTAAACATATTTTGAGCACCTTAGCAGACATCCAATGGCAAGAGGGATCTCTACTTGTCACTTTAGATGTAGTCTCACTGTATACCAGTATGGATTTAGATCTAGGCATACAGGCAGTGAACAAATTTCTTCACAACCGACCGGCCACACTGTGGCAACATACGGTAATGTTATCTACAATGATTGAACTAATACTCAAAAACAACTTTTTTTATGTTTGACAGAAACTGGTACTGTCAGAAGAAGGGAGTGGCCATGGGCTCAAAAATATCACCCTCGTTTGCCAACCTATTCATGGGCGCACTTGAATCCGATCTTATTTGGAGCAAAAAGGGTGCTCAATATATCGACTCCATAATTTTTTGGGGTCGATATATTGATGATTGCATCCTAATTTGGTCTGGCTCTGAGGAGCTACTGAATGACTTCTTCAGACATCTGAATGATAATACTTGGAAAATCCAATTCACGATGAATTGGAGCAGAACTAATATTGAATTTTTGGACATAGAATTCTATGTATCGTCCAACTGTCTGCATAGTAGACTCTTCAGGAAATCCACTGCATGCAATGCAGTCTTGCATGCCTCTAGCTCTCATCCCTCACATCAAATAAACGCCATACCCTATGGCGAGTTTCTCAGGGCAAAAAGGAACTGTAGTGAGGACTGTGAGTTCGGGAGGTGTTTGACTAGCATGAAGGAAAGATTCTACAACAGGGGTTATAGCGAAAAAACTATTTTGAAAGCTGAAAAAAGATCTAAAAAAGTTAAGAGAATAGATACCCTTACCAGTACACATAAACCTATCACTTCCGGAAGGGAACAAATCAGAATGGTAACTGACTTCAACTCACTCCACGACGCCTTACGGAAAAGTTTGACCAAACATTGGGGTTTATTAAGATCAGAAAGAGCCCTCACTAATTGTATTACAGATAGACCTCAAATCTCATTCAGAAGAGGCAATACACTAAGAAATAAATTGAGTCCCACGGTACCTAGAGATACCAAACTAACAACATGGATGACACAACATAGCCTAGGATTTTATAAATGCGGATTTTGCAGCATGTGTAAATGGGCTAAACATGGCATAACTGGTTTCATGGGTCCAGATGGTGTTTCCTTCGTCATTAAGAGTAACATCAATTGTACTACTAAATTTGTAATTTATGTCATAGAATGTGAATGTGGAAAATTTTACGTAGGAAGCACCATCAGGCCACTGAATGAGAGAATGATGGAACATATAAGGGCAATAGTGAACTGTGATCCGAAATATCCGGTGGCCTTGCATATAGCCTCCTGCCAAAGAGATAGGACCAATAAAGTGGCCAAATTCTTTGGCATAGACACAGTTCCTCAAAACGTCAGAGGTGGCAACCGCGAATTGAGACTTAGACGCACAGAGGCAACCTGGATTATGCGTCTCAAATCTGTAGAACGGGGTCTTAATTATGATCAGGAGATGCAATATTTCCTGGGGAATTGATCTACATGATGTCCAACGTTGATATGGTACCGTGACACATGACAATTGATGAAAATCAATAGTACCTTGAGTATTGTATGAATTGTGATATTGTCAACATACTGTTACCATTCCATCATGTTAGAAAAACTCTCTTGTACTTTGTTTGACATTAATATGTGTTTTTGGATTGTTTCACACGTGGTTACCTGTGTTCTACTCATGTATGTACAAAAGAGATTTTTAACACGATGATGCATAATTGTATCATAATGTAGACATTCACGTGTGACTGGGACAAGCACCTGTAGTATGCTTGTGTTCATTCACGGTGCTCACGACATAGCTCACCTGGGGGATCGATTTAGTCATTTCCCCCTTTCCTTACGCCGCCAAGTTTGCGTCGACCTATGATATCTCAAGTGAATCCGCTGTTTTCCGCACTATCACAATCAGCGTTTGACCGATCACGAAAATCGGCATTTATATATACGCTGTGCCACTGTTATATTTCTATCCTCCCCTCTTATTACTGGTGCATACCGTTACCTGATCGTAGGACCAGTATACTCCTACTTTTTCAATCGCTCAATATGGGCTAATTTCATAACTAACAAACTCCGGGGATCGATTGGGATTCCAACATGGAGGCTATCCGTAAGACTACAATCGTTCTAGTCTTTCGATTACGTTACGGGGAGACGCATTTAACGTCTCCTAGGACCCGATCACGTGTCCAAACAGGAACACGGCTCGGGGGTCCAGACACGCTACACGCAGCTCCTCTGCTGTATACAGGTAAGCAGGCCAGATATCACTGCAAAAACACGCGTTATTGGATTCCGAGCTTTTAAACATGCAGAGCATGACTCCAATTCTATTTTTGTTCACTTTTCAGCTTGGGGCGCATATTGTCGCTACAACCTTAAACGACACACACAAGCCATTTCCCGCCATATAGGTAAGCATACATACTATGGCACCAATAGAACCCTTGATATATATCAATATTTAAATGGGATAAATGATTTATTATGGCCACCAATTTTGCAAAACAATACCCTGTTCGACGTGGGCGGCAATCAACTCCAAAATTAAAATTACTCTGACCTCCGAGATTGATGATAAGAAGCCCAGATCAACCAATGTAAGTTTATATTGAATTCTTTTTGCTCCAGGTAGAACCATACTGGAGATGGATATGATTAATGCTATACTGATTTAGGAGGGAGAATAGTAGGGATCATCCACATGATAACTATGTCGACCATGTGATAGGTTCAAGTGCGCTGTTTGTATATAGATATTTCGAGTCGCATGTTTTTGACGCTAAATAGAAGGACTAGCTCTATGATATGGCTGTATTCATGAGACTATGAAATGCCTAGGGGCCTGTAATAACTCGGATTACTTAATCTGGTTACAGAATCGTATTTATCTGCATACATACTCATACCGAGTATCTTCACGGTCAAGGGCCCGGCTGGGTCGGAATTATCACCAGCTGAGCGGTGAGCTACAATCTCTCGTTTTTTCTCACAGCCCCATCACAGTAAATTTTCTGCCTTTATACATGAAGTTTGACCGTTAGTGATGAGATTTTTTCTGTTTTCGTTTTGTTATTTCTCCTTGGTGATTAATTAGACCTTATTTGACCTGGACACAGCCATCTAGGTATGTTTTGTTTCTACGCTGAGAGTCAGAGCTTCACATCACTCAGCATGTTGTATGATTGGGCCGCACACAGATAGACCACTCTTTAGTCAGAGACTCTGTCTCTTTTGAGAATTATCCAAGTTATATTGGTGTGTCAACACAATCTTCACTGTTCACCCACACGATTAGTGTTAAGAATGCTAATTCTCACACTTGCGACACGGATGTGTTGGGGTGGCACTCAGGAATTATAAATGTATCGTTGTACACTCACTAAAGTAGAGGCACGAACTAAGTATGTAAAGACCAGAGAACCAGGTCTTTTTTGTATTCATACTCATACGAAATACATGCTCCATTGTCAACTTTCTGTTCATTTCAGCCCTGAGGAGTCGCGAATGCTACGAAACACGTGTCGGCTGGCTGCATACTGCATTAAAAAGACTCCAAGACTTACCCCTCATGAGAGTTTTTATTCGAACACTTCTGTCATTTGTTACTTTTTTACTTTTTTGTTGTAGATTGTTACTGAACAATGTGTACCATGTTGAGTGCATCGGCAACCGAGTCTGTTGATATAAGGTGTCATATACCAGAGTTTTTGAAGTAATCTCACAACATACTAATTAGTGCTCTTATTTTTCAGAAGAGTGTAAATTTAGGCATCGATCTCCTGCTAAAGGCAAAGGTACAATTAGGAATAAAAGGCCTAGTAAAAGGTACTGAATTGTGTTTTTTTAACATTACAGTGAAGAAACAAATTAAGAAAGCAAATCTGGTTTAAGTATACTAACGTTATTCTTTTGTATGTATGTATACAGATGCCCCTCATTGAATAATCACTCCTCACAGTGTTATATGAAACCTTCAAATAGAAGAACGCAGCCAGTGTTTTGTTTGTCTTTTATTATTTTGTCCCATTTTCCTCCTTTCCCCGGAGATCTATTCATGCCAAACTGTGTATGTACAGTTTAGGCTGGTATAGATTTTTAGGGGCATAGAGAACATTCATCCTACCTCAAGCTGAACTGCCTGGAATTCAGGTGAGTGAAGACTTAACAGTGCAAGAGGGGGCTTACCGTGTGGAAGTCAATTTGTGGAAGGAAATGATTCCGAAGACAGGAGAGGCGCTAGGATCAGCGCCGGACCTTCACGTTTGAGTACTGTGCAAATCGGTATCTCAGGAGTCTGGAAAAGCCGGTAGGGTTTAGTGAACGTTGCGCTTCCAGGAAAGAGGCGTCAGCTTGTCATGTGACCCCGACAGGGCATGGCGATGTCGAGGGTAGGAGGGGTGTGATGTCAGGGATGCAGGAGCCTGCTGTGGGAAGCGCAGAAAGGACACGCAAGAGAGGGAGGGTTATGGTAGGGGGAAAAAAGTCTTTAAACTTCTGTGCTGTATCCCAGATCGACAGACACAAATATCAATGATGTGCAATGTAATGTATAAAAGGAGCAAATGAATGGGAATGGTTAAATAAAGGACGGAAAGAGAGAGAAAAACAACCACGTACTTTGGTGTATTGCGACGGAATAGGCAGGACATTAAATGCTGTACAAATAATATAAATGAATAACAGGAACATTTGAATTGGTAAAATCAGGTCAAGTGCAGCGGAACAGGGTCTAGATTACCTATCAAGTGAGTCGCTGGTGGCCCATCTGACCCAATGGCAGTCTATTTAGTGTACAATTAAACAACTCAATGAGACCATGTATCGGTGTAAAAAAGGGCAAACAGGATCAATACACACAATCACAATGTGCGATAGAGATGTAGCTGGATACGCTATCTAGGTATGGCGGGGTGTACTGACTGGTCTCAGTAAGGCAAGGTACAGCTGTAAGGCAAGTGTTGGTAAGCCCCAAAATTAGTAATGGTGGGAATGTAGGGTAGAGGATCATATTTGTATGGTACTATTCTATTCGTCAATAGTGTTCAAGCCCTGGTCCACTGACTTGCAGAATGTGATCCATTTGCATTCCCTCCTATTCAGTAGTGTTTGGAGGTTTCCACCTCTAAAATGTAGTAGAGGTTGATCAATCACCTGCCAGGTGATGTCTAGTTCACTGGGATTTTTCTCAAGTAAATCTGTTACCAAGGGAGCTGTCAAAACTTTGCAATGGATTCTGCTTTTGTGCTGTATGATTCTATGTTTAATCTGTTGGGTCATCTGGCCGATGTATATCAGGTCACAGGGGCATCGGATTGCACAGAAGACATTTTGGGACCGGCAGTTGGTGAAGGTTTTGAGTGTATAGGACTTGTTGTTGGACTTAAACTCTTTGGTGACGGAAAGGTGATGGCATTCAAAATGCCTGTGAAATAAGTCAAGATTTTAAAATGTGCGATTTCATGGAAACTGAAATTGGACCCGAAATGTTGAAGCCCAACACCCTGAAAATGTGAGTGCAATCTTTAAGTGTGAAATGTGAAAGGAATAAACCGGTTGAAGAATGTAACCAGTATATTATGTTGAAAGCTGAAAAAGGAAATAACGTGAAGAAATGCAACATGCTGTGACATACGTTAATCTGAACGATCTGGTCTAAATATATGTATCATAAAAAAATGATTCAGGTGGTGTGTAGGTTAAAATGTACAATGATTGAAAACGCTCATAGAAAAGATGAGATGGGAAATGCACATGACAGATGATCATTAAATGAGCATTTAAAATGTTGAATGGATGTATGAATGCAGGAGAAGGTGTGTATAAGTACCTGAGTATATAAATGGACAAGTCTGCAAGGTCCTGATATAAAAACTCAAGAAAAAGTGCAAGAAAGAAATAGGATCAAGTATTTGAAAAAATCTTAATGCAACAGTCTGGACATGAAACAGAAATGAATACGTTAAAAGATACGAATGACAGAACAATAATGTAAGACATGGTAAACAGCAATGGTGGTGACAGGTGAGAGAAAAAAATGAAAAGTAAATGATGTGAATGATGTAGAAAGTGAAGGATTCACACCAGACAAAAAAAGTCACTGTATGTGCGAAGCATTTGTTATACCAGTTTCATAGGTAGCATTGAAATTCCACACGATCATTAAGACCATTTGGTTTCATTGAGTCCAGGAACTATCCAGTGGTTTTCGCTTTGTGAGAGAAAGTTGTTGTTGTCTCTGCCCTCGTGTTTTTCCGTGACTTCCAAAACTGCAAATTTTAATTGGCTTAAATTGTGTCGATTCTCCATGAAATGTTCATCAACCACTGATTTGATGTTTCTGGTGTAAATACTGCATGTTGCATTTTCTTTAACTTGATTTTGTTACCCTTCATGGGGTGTGTAATAGTCGTCCCTTTGATACTACTATTACAATTACTGAAATTGTAGCAAGGTGCATTACCTTTGTAGATAGGGAAACAGGAGGTTTTTTGATCAGTTATTAGTGGGTGCACTGCCAGTTCATACGCATACAAATTTCAAATCAATGAGTATCCTAGGTGCGAATCGGCGAGTGGACAAACCTTAAA
Source organism: Lissotriton vulgaris (assembly GCF_964263255.1). Lineage (NCBI taxonomy): Eukaryota > Metazoa > Chordata > Amphibia > Caudata > Salamandridae > Lissotriton > Lissotriton vulgaris. Next base: position 85,871 of record NW_028251077.1, on the reverse strand, counting down.
CCACTCGGTTAAGTAGAAAAATTACTGCTGTCTGAATAAAGGGATTGCCGATGCACTCTAAATTAGGTATGTAAAATGTTAAGTAACACTGACACATCAAATTGAACACCAATTGACAGAAGTTTAAAACAGAACTCCAGCAGACGAGTGAATCTTGGAGTCTTTAATGCAGTATACAGCCAGCCGACACGTGTTTCATCGCATTCGCGATTCCTCAGGGCTGAGACAAACAAATAAGTAGCATTGAGCATGTGTCTTGTATAAATACAGTTAACAAAACATGACCATGGTATGTGGTCTGTGCACACATTATTCGCTTCCTACTGTAGTGAATGTACAGTGATTCACCTCAAATCTCTTCTTAGTGCCACCACAATACATCCATGTCGAAAAGGGTGTCCAATACCGGTATTATACATGGACGTGCTTGTGAGTAGTGAGTTGTGATGGCTTGGTGAAGGGACCTGAATAATGTACCCGAGGATACAAGCAATACAATGTATTTTACGCCGCAGCGGAGGTGTACTATCCGTGTGCGGCTCATTCATCCTTCATGCTAGTCGGTGATGCGCAGTGAAAACATGAACCAATTGCAAAACATACCTAGATGGCCGTGTAAACGTCAAAAGGTCTGCATATTTAGATAAGAAAAAGGAAAGAAAAAACCAAAGAAATCTCATCACTAATTGTCCTCACAGTGACGATAAGGCAAGAATTCACCAAAGTAAGGCTGTCTGCCCAAAATTAAACGGAGGCTCACCGCTCAGCTGGTGATAGTTCCGACCCAGCCGGGCCCGTGACCAATGACACTCGGTATGAGTGTATGCAGCGACGGTTACAATCCTTGTTTCTGTAACTGGATCAAATAATATGTGTCACCAAAATATGTGTGGTATTATCTTATCACAGAAGTCTCCAGAGGTCTTCTCCAAGAAATATCAAACTGTCTCTATCTATCATTGACTTGTACCACTTATGATGAGAAAACATCGTAACTTTTCCTTGACAAACCCATGTGCTTATGTGCACTATATTCCTAATTTCAACAATTTTAGATATCCTTAATCCACAAGTCTATGTCATTATCGAGAAACTTACATATTCGTAGGTATCGTGGTATCTAATGGGGCTCGGAGATCACCCAATTTTTCATAAAAAAGTCTTATCCTGTTCCCGAACTGAGTGCTGTTATGAGAGAAATATGAGCTAGGGTAAACGTATTCCTCATCTATATTGTTATTTGTACACTCGTGCCAGGGGTAACAGTTGTGTGAGCTTACCTATGCAATGTAGCGAAAAGGTTCCAGTTGCGGTTCCCAGTAGGGTGGACCTCAGGCTGAAATAATAGTAAATCACAAGGGTGTAAAACTCCTTGTCGATTCCAGGGACGGAATCACAGTATATATATCCATTTAGTGCTTGCTCTTACCCGTGTACGGCTCTCCGAACGTGTCTAGCGAGTTCTCTCCTCCGAGCCCTGTTCCTGTTTGGACACGTGACCGCGTCCAAGCAGGCGTTATATGCGTCCTGACGTTTCGTGTTGGGTCGACTAGAGCGAGTATGCTCCTAGCGATTTCGTCCATGTTGGGTTGCCGATTTCGCACAATCATTGCGGAAATTCAAAGTCATTAAGACGGTATGGGTAATATGGGCAACAGTATTATATTTATGACGTATGTCAGTGACAAATAGTCCATTAAGAGAGTTACACGTTTTCAAGCCAAAATTCGTGAAGTTCGAAGTTTATTCAAATGGTATGGGTAATAGGGACGACGGTATTATATTTATGCCGTATGCCAGTGAAAATAGTTCATTAGGAAAATTACGCGTTTTCAAGTCCAAAATCCGTGTGATAAAGTGCAAAGTGACACAATGGCGTACCTCTAAGTTGGGTAGTGTACACCGTGAATGGATGTTATTAACCTCACAGTGTGTAATCCATTCATACCGTGACTTAGTTCTGTCTTATTTTCAAATTACAGTACATTTTATATTACATTTTATCAGGGAATTTACATTGTCGTTTGCTCATTCCCAGGATCTTAATCAACAGTATCATCGAGTGCAGGAGAGTTCTCGAAGTTTTAGGAAAGATTTTGATATTATATAGTCTATGCAATCACAAACACAGTTCTGCACATATTGTAACCACATTATGACCACATCATAACAATAACATGCCTTTAAAATACAGTAATATATTGTTCAATCCCCCAGAAAATACTGCATTTCCTGGTCATAATTGAGTCCTTGTTCTACAGATTTCAAGCGCATGATCCAAGTTGCCTCAGTGCGTCTAAGTCTCAATTCCCGATTACCGCCCCTTACTGCTAAAGGGACTGTTTCAATCCCAAAGAATTGCACAATTTTATTTGTCTTGCCTTTCTGACAGGAAGCCACGTGTAACGCTACTGGATATTTTGGGTCACAATTCAGAATGGCCCTCACGTGTTCCATCATTCTGTCTTTTAATTGTCTTATCGTGCCCACAAAGCTCCTTCAACAAGTCACGTTGATTTAACTACCTCGGAGCCTTTTTTAGAGGTAGGTCCAGACAAAACCGCAGACCCAGACGGGGCAAAAGGGCCGGCAAAAAACAACTCAGGTACCCAACAACCACCGAAGAACAACAAGAAAACCAGGAGAAATTGTTAGTCATTAACATTTCGGACGTCCGTCTGACTGACCATGAAGCAAGAATCCTTCAAAAAGGATTATCATTCGTCCCCACTAGCAATACCAACCTACTTGAATTAGACGTGAGTACGTTTAAACTCACAAGGAAGCTAAGATTGAAACATTTTTTTGAGAACATCTTAGACCCTACAACAGATCCCAAACCTGATCAACTCAAGGGCTTACGACCCTCCAGTACCTTCATACCACCAGTCAGCCACAAAAGTATAGACACTTTCGAGACCCTGGTGAAACAGGACATTTCCAAACTTAATTTTCGTAAAAAAACTCACAAAAGCATCACTAATAAAGACATGGATATTTTAAGAAACATCGCAAGGAATCCGACTATCTAGTGCTTAAAAGCAGACAAGGGAGGCGCCCTCGTCATTCTGAACACTGAACTATACAATCAACGCACCAGGGAACATGTTATGGACCCCAATGTTTATCTACCTCTTGATGGTAATCCCACTAGTGAGTTTAAAAGGGAGCTCCTTTCCATTATTGAGAAAGCCACCACCGATGGCATCATTGATGACAGAACAAAAAGATACCTCATCATAGAGCATCCCCGCAGCCCTTCCATTACCATGCTGCCTAAAATCCACAAAAATTTGACGGATCCCCCGTTCCATCCCATCGTATCAACTAGAGGTTCGATACATGAACCGACTGGTAAATTCATTGATCGGTACCTGCAACCCATGGTCTCGAACCTACCCAGTCATATCAAGGACACTACAGAACTGCTGAACAAACTATCAAGCCTACAATTCCTTGAAAACGAGCAACTCATTTTATGTACAGCAGACGTGAGAAGCTTATACACCTCCATCCCCCATGAAGGAGGGATTAATGCCATGGAACAAGCCTTACTACTATCGGAAATTGACGATTCCCTGAAACCGTTCATCCTTGAACTGATGATATACACCCTATATCACAGTTATTTCGAATTTGAGGAAAAATGGTACCTTCAAATGTTCGGGATGGCCATGGGCAATTGTGCGGCGCCGACCTACGCCAACCTGTACATGGGAAATTTCGAACCATATCTATCAGAACAAGATTTGGATGGACAATCTTAAACTTTTTGTACGTTATATTGACGACTTGCTGTTTATTTGGAAGAACACTCAAGAGAGCTTGGAATTGGCTCTCACAGACCTCAATGTCAAAGTTGATCGAATTGACTTCACCTGGAATATCGACCATCATGAAATAGCGTTTTTGGACGTTCTCATCAAAATCACGCCTCAGGGAATACAGACAGACCTTTTCCGGAAGACCACCGATCGCAATAATGCTTTACTCTTCAGCAGCTTCCATCAAAACTCCTTAAAAAGACATCTACCTCACAGTCAGATGTTAAGAGTCACCAGGATCATTTCTGACCCTAACATCAGGACAAACCAAATCCTATCCATGGCATCTAGATTCCGAGAGAGAGGTTACCCAGAGACAATTCTTAAGGAAGCCATTGATCGAACCCTAGCAACTCCACAAACTGAAGCTCTACAGAGCGAATCTAAAACTAGTAATGAGAGAATGGTACTAGTCTTGAGGTATTCCACCTCTAGTGACAACTACAAAAGGATTATTTTGAAACACTGGCGCATCCTCTCATCCGAACCAGACTTCGGGGAGCTATTCAAGGATCCCCCCATCTTTGCTTATACCAGACCTATGAACTTTAAGGAGATCCTTTCAAGAAGTGCCACTGAACCCATCTCAACACATCACACCGGCACACGACCGTGCCACCACTGCAGTAATTGCAACAATGTGATCATAGGTAACACCGTCAGTCATCCCATGAGAGGATTTAACATTAAGCTCAACGTCGACGCAACATGCGATTCCTCCAACTTAATCTACCTCCTGAAGTGCCCTTGTGGCAAGACCTATGTGGGAAAAACCAGTCGGAAGATTAAGACAAGACTTAACGAACACAAGTCTAATATAAGAACCAAAAACACCAAATCCAACATCGCCATCCACTTCAACGAGGCCAACCACAACGTGGCCCAGCTCAAATATTTGGTGTTGGAGATTGTCCCCAAGATTGAAGGGAGAGACAATAACAAAACTCTCCTACAAAGAGAAACGTCATGGATGTACAGATTACAATCCCAGAAACCCTTCGGTCTCAACGACCGCACTGAACTAAGCTGCTACTTATAATGCCCGGCTGGGCATATCTTGATGCATTATAACCTGTTTTGCTGCTTGCGCACAGTGACTGCATGTTTACTTTCCCATGTTTACTTCACTCGTTTTTAATCACACAACCCATTCTAAGATGGCCACCACTTGCACATCCCTTGCTTTAACCCCTCTTCTATTTTGACCTGAGGTAATATAAATCTTTATGGTCAATTATGTCCCCTAACGTGAACCCCACCGTCTCCATGTACGAGCTTAAAGTGCATGTAACTTCCCTCCTCGACCTGCTATGAAGACGCAAATACATTTGCGTCTAACGTGAACATGTCCTCTTTCAGATCCACCATGAATGGATCGATAATTCAGTTCCTAAGTATGCCTTGCCAACGTCTTTTCATGGTGCACTTTCACGTTTTCCCTAGCCCTGCAGAGCTAGGCCCTGATTTCTGCCATCGAGCCTTTTTCTGTTCTCTGCCTCCTGAAAGCTGCAACGTGGGATGCCTCCCTGACCTCTGTCCTACTCCCTGCGTGGCGAGCGGTGCCCGGCTCGGCCTGCTTGCCTGCCAAAGACAGTATTTTGCCTTCAAGTTATCAGTATAGCCGAGCTCAGCTCCTCGAAAACATATTCCAGTCTAGCAGAATAGATAAACATTTCCCCGGCTGCAGAGCAAAGGGCCCGGCCTCTCTGTCTCCATGCAAGTAATTCATTGCTCCTGTTACCATGGTAGGCCCATGGCCCCTCGCATTACACGCAGAGACGTAGTCACATATACACGCATTAATAGTCAGTATAGAGTAGCCTCTGCCCGAGAGACCTTTTTTCCTAGATAATATAGTTCCCCAAACACAAGATATCAGATGTGATTTAGGAACGAGTCGATCTGACATGCCAGACTTCTGTCTCTTTCCTCTAGTGCTAAATGTCAAGTCCCCTGCACCCTCCAGCCTCACGTCAGTCACACGTCATGCTGCTGCGCGTGCATCCTTGCTACAGATTTCTGCTGACACTACAAGATTCCCCTATGTATCCACCCACTTGTGACACTTTCATGTGACGTTTCTAGCACACACCTCTGTGTACGCCCTCGTGCACGCCTTTCTGTTACGCACATGTGTTCTTATCTCGTTTTTCTCAGCTGTTACGCCTTCTGTATCCATCACCATTATATGCATTTACTATAAATCATGTATTCTGTCAATAAAGTATGCTCTATCCCTTCCTGATCCTTTATGGTGAAAGGAACATGATACCCTGGTTCGAACCATTCCATTTTATGGAATAAAACCCATTTTGAAACTCAGATATCACGGATTTTGCCTCTTATTTTCGACTGAGTTATTTTATTGAACTTTACTGCATAGAAATTCAGACGGTAAATATTTATTTACCACAGACCACTTAGTTATTCTTTTCAAAAACTCCGCTTTCACTCCGCGGAGGTTGTTACGATTTGAACCGGAGCTTTACGCTTCCATACTAGCGTCTCACCAAGTAAGTCCTGCACAAACTTCATCCGTTCGATTAATGCGCATTTGCTGCTGGTTTAACCCCAGCTTAGTCACGCATGTTAGCCCTGCATGCTTCCACGAGCCGCCGATCACTTTGTTTAACTCGCTTACGTTGTACTCCGCATGTTCCCATGCGCCGCGAACCAGGCTATCAAGCACCTTTGTGTTAAGCTTTCACAGCCGAGTCTCACGATTTTAGTAGTTCCAAGCATGGTTACTACCCCCATCTTTTCACCCCCAGCGTCACTCTTGGGTGAATCTTTCTTCATTTATTCATTTTTTGCTTTCAAGGGCGCATGAGGTTATTTCACGAACCTGTGTATTTAACTGTAGTTAACATGCTGTTTTACCGATGGTTTAAGCTTTTACATTGATTTGGCTTCCTGTATATCCTTTGTTGCAGTGCTCCTTGAAAAAGGACGTCCCGTCCGAAATGCATTGGAGCTTCTCTCATTCTCGATGATGATAAAATTGATTGTTAATCTATTCATATGAAGGAAATATGAGATACACCTATGGAAAAAGCTAATTAAATTTTGAAAACTTTCAAATTTTGGAACTTTATTTAAACACTCTTGGAATTTACTGTGTTGTGTCGCAACACACAGTACCACACAAGTGTGCCCACCACAGGGATGAGCTTACATCCCAGTAGCGCACTCAACCCCTCAACCCTTCTGGACGTATCTGAACAGTTGCGTCACCTGTAAGGAGCACCTTAAATTGATTACCTTGTCAGCCTTTCCAGCGAACTATTGTATTCACCGAAAGCTGTGCGCCGTGCCCAACCCCTTTTGCTTATTTTTAACGAGTGTACAAATAACAATATAGACGAGGAATACGTTTACCTAGCTCATATTTCTCTCATAACAGCACTCAGTTCGGGAACAGGATAAGACTTTTTTATGAAAAATTGGGTGATCTCCGAGCCCCATTAGATACCACGATACCTACGAATATGTAAGTTTCTCGATAACGAGAATTGTGTATTGTGGTGGCACTAAGAAGAGATTTGAGGTAAATCACTGTACATTCACTGCAGTAGGAAGCGAATAATGTGTGCACAGACCACATACCATGGTCATGTTTTGTTAACTGTATTTATACAAGACACATGCTCGATGCTACTTATTTGTTTGTTTCAGCCCTGAGGAATCGCGAATGCGATGAAACACGAGTCGGCTGGCTGTATACTGCATTAAAGACTCCAAGATTCACCCGTCTGCTGGAGTTCTGTTTTAAACTTCTGTCAATTGGTGTTCAATTTGATGTGACAGTGTTACTTAACATTTTACATACCTAATTTAGAGTGCATCAGCAATCCCTTTATGCATGACCTTTGTAGGTTGATGGTAATGTGGATGGAAGTCTGTTCGTGATTAGCTCTTTGATGTTCTTGCCTGTATTGTATGCAAACATAGGTAAATCCTTGAATATGCCTTTAAAATCAGGTTCTAAAGCTAATATTGACCAATGTTGTTTGATAGATTGCTTGTATTGACGACTCAGTGTAGAAAATCTGGATACTACAACAGTGCATTCCGACCCTGTCTTCAATGGTGTGGTCAGGAAGTCAGTTCTATTTTTTTCAACACATCTGTTCTAGAACATCCTGGGGGTATCCTCTTTATCTGAATCTGTGTAGCATGTCATCAGCTTGTTGGTCAAACTTAGTGGGATCTGACACTATTCTTTTCACTCTCAATAACTGTGAGTAAGGTAAATGGTTTTTGAGAGGCATTTGATGAAAACTCTGGTAATTTAACAGGTTGTTTCTGTCAGTGATCGTTCTGTAAATGTTTGTCTCAAGACTATTGCCTGATCTGCTAATGAGTATATCTAAAAGGCTATATTTTGAGAATTGTCTTCATAGGTAAACTGGATCCTGTTGTTGATGGTATTCAAAGTAGTCAGAGCTTCCAATAAGCTTTAAAGAGTGCCCTTCCAGATTATCAATATATCATCAATATATCTGGGAAAGATGGTAGCCTGGTTTATCCATATTGTGGTGTTAAGTATGTTATTCTTTGAACTTATTCATGAACATGTTTACGTATGAAGGGGCAGCACAATTGCCCATTGATGTTCAGGACAGTGAGCAGTCAAAATATCGATTTTTTTATCGATATACCAAAATATCGAATGTAAAATATTGATGGCACAAAATATCGATGTTTTGTATATCGATGTCAAAAGTTTTGATATTGGTATGTGTAGCAAAATATCGAAGTACAATATATTGAATGTCATAATATCGTAGTGTGAAAATATCTATAAAGTGTAGTATTGCCGGGTCTGGTGGCTCAGTGGACTAAAGCAGCCACTGCAGGGGCCTGTGTTCAACCTCTGGGTCACAGGTTCAAATCCCGGCGGGTCCAGTCAGCCTTTCATCCATCTATGGTCGATAAAATGAGTACCATTGAGTTGGGTAACAATAAACATCTGTTATTCAGCGCCAGGACACCTACGGGTAATCGTGCGCTTTACAAATACACCTGTTATGTTATGTTATTATGTGATATTTTGTATATAAGTTTGGAATGTATTAAAATTATGTTTTGTATATTTTAAATAATTACATTTGAAAAAAAAATTCATATGTAATTCTAGGAGCGGGATGTTGGGTTTATAGGGGAGAAGGGTGGGGATTGTTTTAAAAAATTTTTTTATTTTAAATTAAATATTATTACAATTTTAAAAAAATTAGAATTTATTTCTAAAAAAGAAAATGAGTATTTAAATTTAAATTTGAAAATTAATTTTAGGAGCGGGATGTTGGGTTTATAGGGGATAAGGGTGGGGATTGTTTTAAAAAATATATATTTTATAATAAATAACATGAAATTTTAAAATAAATTTAGAATTCATTCTTAAAAAATATATTGAAATCTAAGGGGTCCATTACGATGTCGGACGATCGCCACCGCCATATTGGCGGTGGCGATCACCCCGACATTCATGCACGCCCACCACCCATTTCCCCCCCCACCATATTACTATGGTGGGGGGACCGCGGTGGACGTAAACACTGCCCGCCACTTTTAGGCCCCGGTCGCCTTGCTGCCGGGTCGGAAAATGTTTTATATGGTGGCGGTGTCTATTAGACACCGCCAGCCATATTATGATGGGCTTTCAGACATGCCTTTGCTGCCACCGGAAGGCATGCGGAGACTCCCTGCGGGCTCCCTGGGACTCTGCGGGGGGTGCACATGGTGGGTACCTATGGTACCCCCCATTTCAAAGTGCAACATGGCAGGCACCGCGCGGTGCCTGTCATGTTGTGCTTAGAAATGCACAACGTGCATTTTTACCATTGTGGCGGGCGGCGTTTTCAGCACCGCCCACCGCATGGGTAAAAATACAGGATGCGCCCACCACTGTGGCGGGCACATCCTAATTGCCAAGGCGGGACCGCCGCTCCTATGGCGGGCAGTCCCGTTTTGCACGGGAATGGCGGGTGGGCAAAGTCCGCCCGCCATATCTAATGGGGGCCTTAATTTGATAAATATTTTTAGGAGCGGCATGTTGGGTTTATAGGGAATAAGGGTTGGGAGTGTTTTAAAAATATATATTTTTAATTAAACATTTTTAAAGAAATTGAACATTTTAGATTTTATTTATAAAGAAATAATTTTTGGGGGATTTTAAATTAGAAATTTATTTTAAGGAGTAGGTTTTTGAGTTTATAGGGGATAAGGTTGGGGAGTGATTATAAAAAAATAATGTTTAGGGATGTATTTGATGATGTTTAATGATAATGATCAGTACATAGTTTATTTTAATTTATATTGGAGTGGGAATAGTAAATTAATTATGTTTAGTGTCCAACACCTACCCCAATTTAATATAGACTGGAGTGGGAATAACAAATTATTTATGCTTACTGTCCAGCACCTACCCCAATTTATTATAGACTGGAGTGGGAATAGTACATTATTTATGTTTAGTGTCCAGCACCTACCCCAATTTATTATAGACTGAAGTGGGAATAGTAAAATATTTATGTTAGTGTCCAGCACCTACCTCAATTTAATATAGACTGAAGTGGGAATAGTAAAATATTTATGTCAGTGTCCAGCATCGACCCCAATTTAATATAGACTGGAGTGGGAATAGTAAATTATTTATGTGTAGTGTCCAGCACCTACCCCAATTTAATATAGACTGGAGTGGGAATAATACATTATTTATTTTTACTGTCCAGCACCTACCCCAATTTAATATAGACTGGAGTGGGAATAGTAAAATATTTATGTTAGTGTCCAGCACCTACATCAATTTAATATAGACTGAAGTGGGAATAGTAAAATTTTTATGTCAGTGTCCAGCATCGACCCCAATTTAATATAGACTGGAGTGGGAATAGTAAATTATTTATGTGTAGTGTCCAGCACCTACCCCAATTTAATATAGACTGGAGTGGGAATAATACATTATTTATTTTTACTGTCCAACACCTACCCCAATTTATTATAGACTGGAGTGGGAATAGTAAAATATTTATCTTTATTGCCCAGCACCTTCCCCAATTTAATATAGACTAGTGGGAATAGTAAATTATTTATGTGTACTGTCCAGCACCTACCCCAATTTTATATAGATTGGAGTGGGAATTGTAAATTATTAATGGTTAGTGTCCAGCACCTACCCCAATTTAATATAGACTGCAGTGGGAATAGTAAATTATGTATGTTTACTTTCCAGCATCTACCTCAATTTATTATAGTCAGTCAAAAAGCTTTATTTCGATAAAATTCCATTATCATAAAAGCAAGTTTTTAAAAAAAAATTGGTAGTTAATAATAAATTTGGCAACACATTTCCAGTTAATAGCAAAAAAGTATAACATTTACTAGAATTAATATTGTTTAAAAAGAGATTAAACAGAGTATTTAAGCTTTCTGGCTCGAATAGCCCAAGCCCAAAATAAAAATTTTGCTAGGGCACAGGCGTAGGGTACATAGCTGTCCGAAACAAGAATCCTAATTGCCACATCATGGCTCCTGGTTCCCAGTTGCCGGCACAAGTTCTTCAGCCACGCCCTTCTTGGATTGGCATATTCCTTGCAGACGAATAGGAAGTGGGCTAATGTCTCTGGGTGGGCTAAACATGATGGGCACAGATCAGTTTTATCTGTGCAGGATTTCCATGATTTGGTGAAAGTATTCAATGGCAAGGTGCCCGTTCTAAATTTAAAATACAAAGATCGGGCAAACGGTTTCCCGATTATGTCTAGGTAGGGTTCTCGTCTGGGACAGTCTTTAAACATTAAAAAATCCTCTGTGAGCCTACCAATGGATGTGCTAGAGTGCCTTTGGGAGCGAATCCAATCCCGGTAAAGGTTTTTAAGTACTAGTTTAGGAGGAGAGGTTCTGCTTGACCAGAAATCCAATAGGCCCAAGTTCGACAATAAGGTTTTCATGTCTGTTAACCATTTGACTCTGGCCCAGTGTGGTGACGCCATTATTTCTTCCAGGCCTCTGGCGTAGGCATTAAGTTCCTCTACCCGCCAAATACGAGCCCATAATAGGAGAGGACGGAATTTCGCAATTTCGCCAATCTGGGTGCAGCCAAGGTCCATAAATAAGGGTAAAAGTGGGGTGCTTTGAGGGAGGGACATTATTTGTCTACAGAAATTGTTCTCAGATTTTTGTAAAGCTTGAGAAGATGCAAAGCCCCAAAGTTCAGCTCCATATAGTGCAGAGCTGACACCCTTGGCAGCGTAGATCTCTAGGACTGTTCCTATTGGTTTGAACGAACTGGAACGTTGCTCCCTCAATAGGGCACCTGTGATCCTTTTATGGTTCAGCAGCATCTTATCTAGATGGACAGTCCAATCCATTTTGTCTGAGATGCGTATCCCTAAATAATCAAATGCTTTAACCCTTTCCAGGAACTCGGTGTTTAGGATAGGGGGACGCACGTGCTGTTTAGGGGGATTAAGGACGAGGTATTTTGTTTTATTGGTATTTATAACCAAGCCCCGGTCAGTACAAAAGGTTTGGAAGTTGTCCAAGAGTTTCTGTAGTCCCATTGGGGTCTTGGAGATTAGGAGCGTGTCGTCCGCGAAGAGGAGGGTCGGTATGCGTACCCCCGCCAGGGATGGTTCGTCGGATGGTGATTTAAGTAGGTGCTCAACCACCCCATTGATGTACAAAGAGAAAAGGGTGGGAGCCAGAACACATCCCTGGCGTACCCCTCTCTCGACCGGAATACAGCCCGTTTTCTCCCCTCCAGAGCCCCACCTAATTTGAGCAAAGCTGTCCTGATGGAGCCTGACCAATAGGGATAAAAGATACTCTGGAAGCCCCATGTTGGCCAACACCTTCCACAACAAGTCCCTGGAGACAAGGTCAAAGGCAGTCTTTAAGTCGATGAATGCGAGATAAAGACTGCCCTTGCCTATCACTACCACCTTCCAGTAAATCATCATAAGCCTGAAGGCCTGCTCTATCGTACCGGTGCCTACTCTAAAACCGGCCTGAAAGTCGGTAAGTATTTTGTTTTCATCTACCCAGTTGAGTATCCTGAGTAGAATAACTTTACCGACAACTTTTTGGCTTACATCTAGTAAGCTAATCGGCCTATAATTGGACGGATCATCCCTAGGGCCTTTCTTGTGGATGGGAACCACCTCTGCCCCCTTCCAAGACACGGGAATTGGGGCACCCCTACAGATGGCAAGAAGGAGGGAGTGTATTAATTTGCCCCAATTAACACCATCAGATTTTAGCAGGTCCCCGGGGATGCCATATGGTCCTGCGGCTTTTTGTGGAATGATGGAGTTAATAGCATATTCTACTTCCTTCAAAGTAAAGTCAGGGTCACTAGGGAGATGAATATAATTAGTGAAGGGAGAGGATTGGAAAGACCCTCTTCCGTTCAGGTCGTTATGGCAGGAGTAAAGTTTGGAAAAATGAGCCTCCCATACCTCGCCCGAAATACTGCAGGTTATAAGGTCGCTATCCGGTCTATTTCGTGCCCTTATGGTATCCCAGAAGGATTTAGAGTCTTTTTTCATACTGGCTTCCTTAAGGGTTAGCCAGTAGGCATCCTCCCACTCTCTTTTAGCTACCTGTAGGGCCTTTTTATGGTTTCTTCTGGCAATTTGAATTGTTAGGGACGACTTCCCTTTGACTGCCTCTATTAGGCATGATTTGGCCTTCCTGCATGTTGCCGAATACCAATCGTGTTTGCCTTTAGGTTTAGGTTTCTGTTTCCCTGAGGGCAGTTGTACCCAAAAGAGGTCCCCAATAGTTTTTACAGCAGCTTCAAAAATAGCGGTAGCCTTGTCTGCTGCTATGGTTAGATCAATGGAGCTAATTTCAGCCTGCGTGCCCTTAACCACTTCGTCTATTGTGGATAGTTTGTCGGTGTTACACATAAACTTACTCCACTTTAGACGCCTGCCACAAGAGGCAACAGTAATCCCCTGTGGGCGGCTTAGAGAGGCTGGCAGTACTTCAATGTGCCAAGGATTTTTTAGGGATAAGGAGAGTGGGTTATGGTCGCTCTCTATGGTATTGGTAATACCCATGTCGTTAACATGGCTCCAGAGGCCCCTATCCAGCAGAATATAGTCAATCCGTGTGCATTGACCAACTCTGTTAAATGTGGGAGCACCCAGGAGGTCAGATCGAGTGCGACCATTAGCAGCTCTTAATCCAAACTCCAGTGTGAGTGCATTTAGATGGATTGCACTGCGAGTCCAGCGCTTGATGGGTGGGATAGAGAGGGTAGGGATACCCCATCTACTATCCTCTTCTCCTAGGTCTGGTATTCCTTCTAGGGGGAGTGGTTCATATGTACAATTAAAATCCCCAGCTACTAGGATATGGCCATGTCCACTCTGCTCTCTCAGCTGAGCCTCAAGCTCCATCATTGTGGGTGAAATGCACCCATTTTTTGTTCCCCTGATGTAAACATTGTAAAGGTCAACAGTTATACTTCCCCGTAGGCCCAATAGGGAGACACCAAGGATATCCGGGGTTCCTGCCTTCTTGGTGGTTATCCTGCAGTTAAGCAGGATACTTATCCAAATAATTAGCCCCCCCGATGGCCGCCCCTTCCCTGCCTTGGATTTTATTGCTGGTGTGGAAAAGGTGACAAACCCCACCCGGTGCAGTGGTTCAGTGGCCCATGTCTCTTGAAATATACAGATTTTATGGGCATCAACCAGAGCATTCCACTCCGGGAGGCCTAGTTTCCTTGAGATCCCAGCAAGGTTCCAACTAAGAATTTTTAACTCGCCATGTGCTGAGTTTCCGTCTGGAATCACAGTACAATGGGGGTTGGATGAAACTACACTATCCCTAATTAGTGTAGATGATGACACCTCTAAGTTTGTAGGGAGAGATGTGCCCAGCACTGCATCCTTCATGGCGATATTAGCATGAGGGAGGTCAGTGTCTGAGCCTCCCTTAGAAGAAAGTCAATCAACCTCATCCAGTACACAGTACCTATTTGGGTGGGCAAACTGTGTATAGGAGGGGTTAAGGGACAGAGATGAAAATGGATCCTGCCGTGGCTGTTGCCATTGATGATGATTGGCAGTAAGTGGTGGCTGAGGCGGTTGTTGCCACTGCTGGGTAGGTTGGAAAAAAGGTGGTAAGGGGTGGAAAGGTTGTTGCCACTGGGGGCCCACATGGTGCGGGACAAAAGGTGGAAAGTAGGGAGGCTGCTGCCAGTGGTTAGGGGCATATCGGGGGGGATGTACAGGCTCTTGATTACTTGGAATGATTGGCCGGTGGAAGTTGGGTCTTGTCGAGTTGGGGAGGAAGTAGGACAAGGGGAGTGGTTTGATCTGGGTGGCAGGACCGCTGTTAGGTGCATTACAAATAAAAGTCGCAGCCCCCACATCCCTGAAATTAACAGTAATTACATCCCCTGGTATAGTTTTCTTACCCCTACCCACCCAATCCCCTCTACGTACAGTGAGAATTTCCCCACTCATACTACTAGGTAGTGGTTTATGTATTTGGAGCCACTGTGCACATTTATTTCTTAACTCTACATAGGTCTCTTTAACTCCTTCCTTCAGTGGGGGGACAGCAGTCAACACAACCACAAAAGGAGAAACTTCTGGTGGCAGACTAATAGACTTGTAGCGGGTCTGCCTTGGCTTAGGGGTTTCAGAGTTACTAGTAGAGTGAGAGGCTAGGATATTCGTAGGTTTCCCTTTGGGACCCGTAGTTTGGGAGGTGTTAGATTTGGTACCAACGGCTGATTGCTGCACGGATGAAGGATTGCTCACCGCTTTTGTATTGGGGATAGGTGGCGGCTGAGCAAGGTTGTTCCCTGAATGGGGAGAATGTAATGCAGCTTGGTCCTTGGAAGATGGCAAGATGTTCGCTTTACCAGTTATGGGCTTGATGACCTTGGCTGGCGGTTGGGGGTTGGACGGTAGTTCCCCGTGCCCTTGTTGCTGGACAGGCCCAGGCTCATTAGACTTGTTGGGCCATTTAATATTAATGAGCGATGTTAGCCTATCGAGTTTAGAAATCAAGGGTTTGATTTGGGCCGCTATTGTGGCTTCAAGATCATGCTTGAGATCAGTGACCATGTTTTCGACCCAACATGGAATACCAGGCGCTGTATGTGGAGTAGGTGTTATCAAATTGTGGTTACTAACTTTGGCTTTAGTCTTCTCCTTGGGTTTAGACTCCTTAGTTTTGGGCTTAGTCACTACTTTTGTTGGAATAAAAGTGACCTTTCCCCTGGAATCACTAGGCACATGAGGAGTCGACTTGGCAGTTAACCCATCCAGGCCCGGCTCCGTCTCTCTGGGTGTCCGACAGGCTTCTAGGTCTGGGGTCGCCTCCAGATCCACAAAGGACGGGTCCGACTCCGAACAGGTAACCGACAAGTCAACAGCACTCGGTACTGTAACAGTGCCTATAGTGGTCAAGGGCAAGGGCAAAGAGCAATTATTCGAAGCTTGCTGAGAGGGTGAATTTGCATTTGCAAGGGAGCCCAGGGAGGAGCGCTTGGCGTTCATGAGGTCCAGGGAGACTCTTTTCTCTAGGAGTACAATGCTCTTATCAATTGTCTCATTTACCCGTGAGATGAAAAGGTCAATGGGACCAGTCACTTGCGCTACCTCCGTAGCTTTTTTGGTACAGCTTCTTGTTTTGTGCCGCATGCTTGGCGTTGGCAATAAAAAGTGCTATACCAGGTGTTGAAAGGCTGTGGCCTCGAGAAGGCTAAGTGGCAATCGGCCTACCTGGATGGTGGTTTCAGGGCGATGAGACAGGGATTCGGGGCCTGGGCCGTCCTCTGCCGTCCTTGAACGGCCTTAAACGGCCCGCTCTTTGCCCGGTCTTCGCCCCGGCCGTTGCCCCGCGCGCGTCCCGCGTGCGCGTTACCCACGCAAGTTATGAAGGCAGGGCAGGAGAAGGGGGCGGGAAGAGGACCAGCTGCGGCCGATCCCCGCCGCTCGGAATGCTGGTCCTCGCAGTCCCGCCTCTACCCTTGTCAGCAGGCTGTCAAAGTCCAAAGGGCGCGTTGGTGCACAATGCACAGGTAGAGATTAAGGAAGTGATTCTCCCAAGGAAGTCTTGCCTACGAGCGGCTCCCGCGAAGCGGGGGCCGCGAGGCGTTGCAGGAAGGTCGGGCAGCAGCACTCAGGGACAGCGCTTCCTTGTATGAGGACTCACAGGGCACACTCGCTCCACAGAGATTTTGAAGGGAGGAGGAGGGGGCGGGAAGAGGACCAGCTGCGGCCGATCCCCGCCGCTCAGAATGCTGGTCCTCGCAGTCCCGCCTCTGCCCTTGTCAGCAGGCTGTCAAAGTCCAAAGGGCGCGTTGGTGCACAATGCACAGGTAGAGATTAAGGAAGTGATTCTCCCAAGGAAGTCTTGCCTACGAGCGGCACCCGCGAAGCGGGGGCCGCGAGGCGTTGCAGGAAGGTCAGGCAGCAGCACTCAGGGACAGCGCTTCCTTGTATGAGGACTCACAGGGCACACTCGCTCCACAGAGATTTTGAAGGGAGGAGGAGGGGGCGGGAAGAGGACCAGCTGCGGCCGATCCCCGCCGCTCAGAATGCTGGTCCTCGCAGTCCCGCCTCTACCCTTGTCAGCAGGCTGTCAAAGTCCAAAGGGCGCGTTGGTGCACAATGCACAGGTAGAGATTAAGGAAGTGATTCTCCCAAGGAAGTCTTGCCTACGAGCGGCTCCCGCGAAGCGGGGGCCGCGAGGCGTTGCAGGAAGGTCGGGCAGCAGCACTCAGGGACAGCGCTTCCTTGTATGAGGACTCACAGGGCACACTCGCTCCACAGAGATTTTGAAGGGAGGAGGAGGGGGCGGGAAGAGGACCAGCTGCGGCCGATCCCCGCCGCTCGGAATGCTGGTCCTCGCAGTCCCGCCTCTACCCTTGTCAGCAGGCTGTCAAAGTCCAAAGGGCGCGTTGGTGCACAATGCACAGGTAGAGATTAAGGAAGTGATTCTCCCAAGGAAGTCTTGCCTACGAGCGGCTCCCGCGAAGCGGGGGCCGCGAGGCGTTGCAGGAAGGTCGGGCAGCAGCACTCAGGGACAGCGCTTCCTTGTATGAGGACTCACAGGGCACACTCGCTCCACAGAGATTTTGAAGGGAGGAGGAGGGGGCGGGAAGAGGACCAGCTGCGGCCGATCCCCGCCGCTCGGAATGCTGGTCCTCGCAGTCCCGCCTCTACCCTTGTCAGCAGGCTGTCAAAGTCCAAAGGGCGCGTTGGTGCACAATGCACAGGTAGAGATTAAGGAAGTGATTCTCCCAAGGAAGTCTTGCCTACGAGCGGCTCCCGCGAAGCGGGGGCCGCGAGGCGTTGCAGGAAGGTCGGGCAGCAGCACTCAGGGACAGCGCTTCCTTGTATGAGGACTCACAGGGCACACTCGCTCCACAGAGATTTTGAAGGGAGGAGGAGGGGGCGGGAAGAGGACCAGCTGCGGCCGATCCCCGCCGCTCGGAATGCTGGTCCTCGCAGTCCCGCCTCTACCCTTGTCAGCAGGCTGTCAAAGTCCAAAGGGCGCGTTGGTGCACAATGCACAGGTAGAGATTAAGGAAGTGATTCTCCCAAGGAAGTCTTGCCTACGAGCGGCTCCCGCGAAGCGGGGGCCGCGAGGCGTTGCAGGAAGGTCGGGCAGCAGCACTCAGGGACAGCGCTTCCTTGTATGAGGACTAGTATTATAGACTGGAGTCAGAATAGTAAATTATTTATGTTAGTGTCCTGCACCTACCCCAATTTAACATAGACTGGAGTGGGAATAATACATAATTTATGTTTTCTGTCCAACACCTACCCCAATGTATTATAGACTTGAGTGGGAATAATAAATTATTATTATTATTATTATTGTCCTCATTTGTACATAGCCGATATATATTTGAGAGGTCGAATGTAGAGGCAGAGACAGATCCCACAGAGGAAGAGGCCCGAAGTCTAATGGCCTTAAATCAGCAGAATTGGGACTCCCGATCGCTTCATTCACTGAAGGCGTGTTCACAACACTTCGCGTCCACGCCTGGCCTCGACCTTTATCCTCATAGTCCATCACTCTGTCTCCCAGGCTCGCACTCCAGTATAACAGGTCCCGCAGAGAGTTCTGCTTTAGGATTATCAGTCCACACCCAATGGACTATCCCAAACCTGTATGGCTAAACATATTCATAGGACTGAAATCCCCTACCATTTACTACATTAGGAAAAAAAGAGATGAAAAGGAAACAAAGGAAAAAGAAAAGGAAAAAACGTAACTACCAAGAAATAGGAGGAGGAAAAGAAGAAAAACATTGATAGGATATTTACTACACTATTCCTAATGTGGCCCATCATCTGCTCCTATCTGGTTTTACAATAATTGTCCCAAATATCCCAAAATCTAGTTTTTTGTTGTTGTGCGTATTACCCTATTTAATTAGGCAACCCTGTGGACCGAGTTGATCCATTCGCTCCCTAACGGCGGGACAGGCAAAACTCATTTAATACACATTTCCCTTCGTGCCAATAAAATTAGCACAAACATTAAACTTTTATACTTCTTTGAAAGGCTAGTTAATCTGTCCTCATCTGGTATTACCCCAAAAATTACCTGTGGGAGACTCACCTTTCCTTCAACCCCCATGATGCTGAAAATCGTCTCACCTACTTTCTCCCAAAATGGTTGAATTGCTGGGCATCTCCAAGACATATGTGCTTCATCAGCCTCCATTTCCCCGCACTTTTGACATTTCACTCTCCTGGAACCAAACTTGGATAACCTTCTTGGGGTCCAATAAGCCTTATGAACGGTAAATCATTTTTTTTTCTTAATGGTGCAGCTTTAACACTTTGACATAGAAGAGATAGAGATACTTGCGATAAGGTATCCCGATCGTAGCAACGCAGCTCTTTCCTCCAAATAGATCCGGGCCACTGCTGCAAATCTTCATGGGAGTGGATCATATTCCAGTACCATATGGCAATTTCCTTCTGTCCCACTGGAAAATTAGCTGCCTTCCGTTCAAACCACCCATTTCCATTTCCAGTTTTTTAAAGTGATTTAGCCCAGCTTAATAATTGAAGATACTTGAATTTAGAGATGTCCCCCTTCGTTGCAACTTGAAGTTTTGGCCATGATATCAATTAACCGTCCTCCAACTACTCCCCCCCCACCTTTCTATTCCATTGTCTTGAATTGCTTTGGCTAGGGAGTCTTATAAACAAATTGTGGTTCCCGGTAAGTTCCATATTGTGTCCAAGGTACTGTAATAAGGAATACGTTGTGATAGTCTTATTTGATGCCATCCCCTGCAGGCTGCGAATAGGACTTTTAATGTCACTTTCTTGTAGTATTTTGGGTCGCCAAATTTAAACAAGAATCTAGCTTGGGGTTTGAGCTTCTTAAGGCTCCTGCGGGTGATGTACAATTTCCCTCCTTGACCCTCACTGATTGCCAGGGGTAACTACGGATGGTTGCCTTTGTGTGAGTAGCACTGCAGCGCATTAGTATTTTAGTTAATTGGAACATTATTCATACACTGTCATCACCTTGATTACTGCATGGCTCTACTTGCACTGAAGCAGCCTGCAGAGCGTAATACACCCTTCATTTTTGCTGAAAAACTCTGTTACCTTTCATGTGTCAGTTTTCAAACCTCATATCAAGTATAATTTTCATTACTGTGATGCCAACTATGATACAGTGGCTGTTGTTTTCCGTTACAGGTGTAACGGTTACAGTATAGGTCCTGAGGTAATCTGTGATACAGTGGCAAGCTGTGTTGGATTATTTTGCGTGTTTACCTTTGTTTCAGATCTCCCTCCCTGCTGTTCCCTTCCTTTCCTTTCCTTCCCTTGCCTGATCACCATTTAGAGTCAGTCATTTATACTGTGACCAAGGGATCTGGAGATGGACCACTATGATCATCGCACCTTTATGAGGATTCAAGGAACCAACAGTCCCAGGCAGTCGTGTGCACATTGTCTCACCAGCATTACAGGTAAACTCCTTACATGACTGTTATTTTCTTCAGAGCAATGGCACTGGACATGGACATTGGCTAAAGCAGCATGGCCTCATCACAAACTTTATCCATTTGTATAGCAAATGTGTTCCACACAGTACACTGTGCATCATTACTGTCACCGCAGATCACTTACCAGTTTACCTGCGTCATCTATGGCATAATTGACAAAGATTGTGCATATGGGAGTATGTGTACTGTGTCAACGTGCATGCTGTTTATCATAGCTAATGATCCATATTGTGCAAGAAGTACATGGTCGTGTATGTATTGTTGCAGTTTGCTACACACAACGAGGAATCAACACCTGCAGACGCTGTGTGTCCTGTGCGCAGCTTGGCCTTTTGGTGCCTGATCCTGTGCCCGTCATTTATGGTGATTGTTCTTCCATTTTTTTCCAGGACCCATGAGTAACCAGATACTCCTTCCTTTTCATACACCTGTTACATTGTGCCTTTAAAACTTCCTTGTCTTTGTGTGCTAGTTTTTGCATGGTGTCTCACTCCTTCCGCCATCATGTGTTTACTCATTCCTGCTGCTTCCTCCCCTGCGGCACCGCACCACCGAGTGCCCGGAATCTGCAGCACACACGCCTCCAAGATGCTCCTCCCTCCCTCCATCCATTGTAAATGCAGGCAGCAGCTTGTCAGTGCCACTGTTGTGCCACCTCTGTGCCAAAGGCAGGACCGTCAGCGCCTGCAACATGCACAGTGCAAGAGCCTCTGATCCTTCCATGATGCAGGTAACACAACAGACTCATGCTCCAGCCACCCTCCAAACAGTGAAGAGCAGACAATCATACACCTGCTATCAGGCAACTCCTAAGCGAACCCATTACAGCTTTGCAGGCTGTGTGTGCTACTCCTCCTTCCAACAACGCGCTGCCATGCATGACAGACCATATCCGTACAACCAGGTCATGTGCCTCTTACTGCACACCCGCTACATTCACCAGCATGCAATTGGATTCTATCACCTCATCAACACAACAGCCACACACATCGCCTTCATTACAGTTACCTGGTTGAACGCATCCTCAGCACACTACATCAACATTGCCATCACAGACGGATACCAGATCACCAACAGGGACCACACCAACAATCCAAGACGATGAATTGCAATTCGTTCTGAAGTACCCCCTCAGAGTCACATACAACACCAAGGACACATTCAGCATTGTCAAACATCTGCACTTTATGTTTCATACCAACCCCCTGACCACCCTCAGTCTAACTATCATCTCCAGATCTCCAGCCCTACACCCACAATTGGGCTAAGACATCTACAATTATAATAATAGTCATGTATTGAGCGCACATGTTAGCCAACGGGGTTGTCCCAGCACTGTAGTGTGCCGAAAATGAGGCAGCATACAGAGGAGCAACTAATCAAGCATGCTAAATATCCAGGTCTTAAGGGCTTTGCAAGACTCACATTTAGACAGAATCAGACGCAGCGGAAGAGGTAGCTCAGTCCAACATTGGGTGGTTCCTACATGAAAGGTTTCACCTCCTGATCTAGGTTTTGCAAAGCAAGGACTAATGAGCAAGTGCTTGTCATTGGAACGTAGAGATCATTATTGACAATAGGGACGGAGTCTCCTCCTAAGGTAGACCGGACCACTGCCTTGTCCTGCCCTGAAGGCAAGTGTAAGCGCCTTGAATTCTATTTGTGTAGCTATAGGCAGCCAATGGAGTAGTGTAAGATACAGGGAGATATGTTGTCAAAGTGAGACTTCACAGGATCTCCTGCCAGTATGTCGGGACTCTATGCACTTTGCTATTGTCTCCTGACCAGCTGAAACACCTGTCGTCTGGCCGAGGGATCCGGCCGGACGACAGGTGTTTCAGCAGGTCAGGAGACCATAGCAAAGTACATAGAGTCCCAACCTACCGGCAGGAGATCCTGGGAGTTTTTCCCCTGTAGATAGGAGTACGAACTGAGAGGAATTACCTCTCACACATAGAGCACCTTAGCGTGTGCCACACATTCAGGGTACTGAATCATATATATCCCTGTAAATACACCCACACATAAAAGGTCCTGATGAAAGCCAGTTTAAAAAGAATGCCTGGCTGAAACTAGTCGACCACACTGGACGAGGAGGACCATAAGTCTACCCCTACACGTCCTTAGCCTTTATTTTTATTTTCTGCCTGGGGCCACCAATAAACTTACAGCTTTGGGACCCCAAGGACAGCATTTTAAACCTCATGCAGCTCATCAGCACAGCACACTCACGTTCCAAAAACCCGGTCCGCAGTAGCCTGGTGTCGCAGCACACCTGAGGTGCACTCGGTGCCTCGGGTGGGGCCCGATAATGAAGCATGCAACCAACTAGGCTGGTGGATGAGGGCCTTCCTAACAAACCAAATGGTTTCTCATACTAAACACATTGGGTCCCATTAGGATGGCAGGTGGATCGCTCCTGCCAGGATGGTAAGACCGTCCCCCGCTTTTCCGCCTCGGTCGCAAGGCGACCGGGCGGAAAAGGTATAATATGGTGGCATGTCTATCAGACACCGCCAGCCATATTATGATGGGCAAATGTGAATGCCTTTCTGTGGCGGCATGCGGAGAATCCCTGCGGGGCCCATTGCGAGCCCCCAGGGACTCCGGGTGGGGTGGGTGAGGGGTGCACATAGGGGTGTACCTATGGTCCCCCCTGCATTTCAAAGTGCTGCATGGCAGGTGCCTGTCATGTTGTGCTTTGAAATGCACAACATGCATTTTTACCCATGCTGCGGGCGGCGCTTTCAGCACCGTCCCCTGCAATTGTAAGATACAGGATGCGCCAGCGAGTGAGGTGGGCACATTCTAATTGCCAAGGCGGGACCTATGGCGGGCGGTCCCGTTTTGCACGGGGATGGCGGGCGGGCAAAGTCCGCCCGCCATCCTAATGGGGGGGCCATAGTACGCAAACCCTACCCTAATAGCTAGTTCTTGTTGTTTACTCATGGCCTAAGCACCAACACACACACCATATATGACCTAATCGGCATTGTGAGTGAACTATTTGACCCCAGCTCTCTATCCAAAACACATCCCACCCTTGCAAGGTCAAGGGGCTCCATTGCAACTTACTACCACTGCAAGCTGGTGGACTTACACGACAGCCTCGCCACACAAAGGCAGACAGCGCTATTTTTCACAGGACACCATTTATTTATTTATTTATTTATTTATATGCTTATAAAGTGCCTGATTCAATTCCCGAAGGGATATCTCTGCGCTTTTGATTACACTGGACAGTTTACTGTGAGATTGCAGCTGAGAAAAGCGAGGTTAGCTAGATTTATGGCAGCGTAAAGAGGTATGTTTTGAGTTTTTTTCTGAATGATTCAAGATTGCTGATCTGTTTCAGTGCAGTGGGTAGGGAGTTCCAAATGATAGGTCCTTTGTATAACAGGGCTCAACCGCCTTGTCTGGCTCTTCTTATCTTTGGGACCTGTAGCAGCTGTTGGTTGCTTGAGCGCAGAGTGCGTCCGGGGGTATATGGGATGAATTTTTCCTTTAGGTATTTGGGGCTAGTTCCAAACAGGCATCTGTGTATCATACTGCATATTTTAAATTTGATACGCTGCTTTACCGGCAACCAATGAAGTTGGCGAAGTAGTGGACGGGAGGGTGTTCTGGGAGGAGCATTGAGAGCCAGTCTTGCTGCCGTGTTTTGGACAACCTGTAGTTTATCCAGTTGTTACTCATTTGCCGATAGGTATAGTCCGTTGCAGTAGTCCATTCTGCTTATTATAAGGGTCTGTATGAGTGTTTTTCTGTGGTCGTCTGGCAGAAATGGGAAGACGCGTCGGAGCAGCCCCACCACGTGGAGGCAGGCACCTGCCACTTGAAGGCAGGCACATCCCCCTAAGGTCCTGGACTACCCGTCAGCAGAAAATACACCACCAGGCGCATGTGCCCCATCCACTTCGGATCTCCATACGGACCCTTCCCACACAATATCTCAATCACAGCATACACCATCCTTGATGCCCACCTCCGGCACCTCAAGAATGTATCCTTTAAGTATGCTACTTTCCATGGGAGCTGGAGGCATGCAGGAACCCAGGCCATTCTTTGACGACGGCTGGCAGTACCACAGGATCTCCTGGAACATCACACTGCTACCCGGCAAATGTCATCAAGAAGACAGTCAACAAGCCGGGCTGATGAGAGGTGTTACCTCGAAACCGGTCCGGTCCTCGGATGCTTGATTCCGTTCTGGGAAGGACATGGCTTTTGTAGTTCGGACTGGACTGTTCTCATGGGGCACAGGCTCAGAGCTGATTTGCATGTCGCCATTGTCTAACCCAGGGTGGTGTGGAGTGCAAAAAAACGATGGATTTGGGCCCAGATCTTTGGACTGGGATGAATGTGTGACATTGATCCACATTCGGTCCATCACCTGTTTTGTTTGCCATTGCCCCCATAAGTGCGCTGGGGATGCTCAGACGTGGGTCCCAGGCACTCCACACCACTGGAGTCAAGCTAGCCGGGCTGATGAGAGGTGTTACCTCGAAACCGGTCCGGTCCTCGGATGCTTGATTCCGTTCTGGGAAGGACATGGCTTTTGTAGTTCGGACTGGACTGTTCCCATGGGGCACAGGGTCAGAGCTGATTTGCATATCGCCATTGTCTAACCCAGGGTGGTGTGGAGTGCAAAAAAACGATGGATTTGGGCCCAGATCTTTGGACTGGGATGAATGTGTGACATTGATCCACATTCGGTCCATCACCTGTTTTGTTTGCAATTGCCGCCATAAGTGCGCTGGGGATGCTCAGACGTGGGCCCCAGGCCCTCCACACCACTGGAGTCAAGCTAGCCGGGCTGATGAGAGGTGTTACCTCGAAACCGGTCCGGTCCTCGGATGCTTGATTCCGTTCTGGGAAGGACATGGCTTTTGTAGTTCGGACTGGAGTGTTCCCATGGGGCACAGGGTCAGAGCTGATTTGCATATCGCCATTGTCTAACCCAGGGTGGTGTGGAGTGCAAAAAAACGATGGATTTGGGCCCAGATCTTTGGACTGGGATGAATGTGTGATATTGATCCACATTCGGTCCATCACCTGTTTTGTTTGCAATTGCCGCCATAAGTGCGCGGGGGATGCTCAGACGTGGGTCCCAGGCACTCCACACCACTGGAGTCAAGCTAGCCGGGCTGATGAGAGGTGTTACCTCGAAACCGGTCCGGTCCTCGGATGCTTGATTCCGTTCTGGGAAGGTCATGGCTTTTGTAGTTCGGACTGTACTGTTACCATGGGGCACAGGGTCAGAGCTGATTTGCATATCGCCATTGTCTAACCCAGGGTGGTGTGGAGTGCAAAAAAACGATGGGTTTGGGCCCAGATCTTTGGACTGGGATGAATGTGTGACATTGATCCACATTCGGTCCATCACCTGTTTTGTTTGCAATTGCCGCCATAAGTGCGCTGGGGATGCTCAGACGTGGGTCCCAGGCACTCCACACCACTGGAGTCAAGCTAGCCGGGCTGATGAGAGGTGTCACCTCGAAACCGGTCCGGTCCTCGGATGCTTGATTCCGTTCTGGGAAGGACATGGCTTTTGTAGTTCGGACTGGACTGTTCCCATGGGGCACAGGGTCAGAGCTGATTTGCATATCGCCATTGTCTAACCCAGGGTGGTGTGGAGTGCAAAAAAAGATGGATTTGGGCCCAGATCTTTGGACTGGGATGAATGTGTGACATTGATCCACATTCGGTCCATCACCTGTTTTGTTTGCAATTGCCGCCATAAGTGCGCTGGGGATGCTCAGACGTGGGCCCCAGGCCCTCCACACCACTGGAGTCAAGCTAGCCGGGCTGATGAGAGGTGTTACCTCGAAACCGGTCCGGTCCTCGGATGCTTGATTCCGTTCTGGGAAGGACATGGCTTTTGTAGTTCGGACTGGAGTGTTCCCATGGGGCACAGGGTCAGAGCTGATTTGCATATCGCCATTGTCTAACCCAGGGTGGTGTGGAGTGCAAAAAAACGATGGATTTGGGCCCAGATCTTTGGACTGGGATGAATGTGTGATATTGATCCACATTCGGTCCATCACCTGTTTTGTTTGCAATTGCCGCCATAAGTGCGCGGGGGATGCTCAGACGTGGGTCCCAGGCACTCCACACCACTGGAGTCAAGCTAGCCGGGCTGATGAGAGGTGTTACCTCGAAACCGGTCCGGTCCTCGGATGCTTGATTCCGTTCTGGGAAGGACATGGCTTTTGTAGTTCGGACTGGACTGTTCCCATGGGGCACAGGGTCAGAGCTGATTTGCATATCGCCATTGTCTAACCCAGGGTGGTGTGTAGTGCAAAAAAACGATGGGTTTGGGCCCAGATCTTTGGACTGGGATGAATGTGTGACATTGATCCACATTCGGTCCATCACCTGTTTTGTTTGCAATTGCCGCCATAAGTGCGCTGGGGATGCTCAGACGTGGGTCCCAGGCACTCCACACCACTGGAGTCAAGCTAGCCGGGCTGATGAGAGGTGTTACCTCGAAACCGGTCAGGTCCTCGGATGCTTGATTCCGTTCTGGGAAGGACATGGCTTTTGTAGTTCGGACTGGACTGTTCCCATGGGGCACAGGGTCAGAGCTGATTTGCATATCGCCATTGTCTAACCCAGGGTGGTGTGGAGTGCAAAAAAACGATGGATTTGGGCCCAGATCTTTGGACTGGGATGAATGTGTGACATTGATCCACATTCGGTCCATCACCTGTTTTGTTTGCAGTCAACAAGCAACTGACCATCTCCCTCCAAGCAAACATCTCCAGGCAACCCGCCCCAGACCGTCTTCCACAGTAATCACCCCACTGCAACAGCCCTCATTGCCACCACCAATGACTTCTTGGACCCTGCTCAACAATGGTGAGACCACCACCCTCACCCCATCGACCTCTCAACGGCATTCTACACCATGTGTTACCACACTGTGAGATCACACATCTCGAACACTGGGATCCAGAGGAAGGCCAAGGATGAAATCGCCAAGTACCTCACCAGCAAGGCCCAGGGAGTCCACCTCCCCCCTTCGGCAAGTAGTACACTGGGGTCATCGGGCCCAGGCCTCATCTCTCAATGTGACAATCTACATTGTCTCCATGACCACCCTCTCCAACATCACATGCGCACACCACCTCATCATCATGTCCTCAGCCATTGACACCCAGTTGCTCCTCACCCTCACCAAAGACCCAGCCACTCCCATATCCAACCTTCAAGAAGGCATGAGGTGCGTTGACTTATGGATGAACATCAGCCACATGAGGCTAGACTTGTACAAGACTGAGCTCATCATCTGAGGAATGTCCCCTTACGGCTGGGACAAATCCTTGTGTCACAGCGGGGATCATCACTTACAACGCATTTATCACAACGCACTACCATTACATCGCAACCATTACAACGCATACCATTACAACGCATTGCGCTGGGGGGCGCTCTAGGATAGGGAATATATTTAATTTACTATCCAACACCTTCCCTGCTATCCACGGGGACTGGAGTTGGAATAGTAAATTAAATAATTCACTATCCAGCGCCTAAAAGCATTATGCGTTGTAATGTACTGCGTGGTGAAAACCGCGTTGTAAAGGCATGCGATGTAAAAGCATGCGTTGTAGTGACACCAATCCGTCACAGCGACCTGGGCAGCGCACAAGCACACATTGGCTACACACGCAAGCAGGTGCTCATTGTACACTCCTCGCTCACAATAATCATGCAACTCAACACCATCTCCACCTCATGCTGCAAGTCCCTCCGCGTACTGCAAATGTTCATCTGATAGATCCACTCCTAGTCAAGACAGGCAGTCCCCCAGGTCCACAACACCAGCTGGCTCAACTACAGCAATGTCCTCTACGCAGGAACAACAGCCAGACTCCAAGAGGACTTGTGCACATCCAGGGTGCATCAGCACACCTCATCCTCAACATCCCCTGCCACAGCCACATGACAGTCCATCTGAGATACCCACAATGGGCTCACTCTCAACAGCAGGATCACCTTCATACTCCTCAGCCACACTCAGGAGGAACTCCACAACCCCAGCCCCGAAGACCAACATGGATGTCTCCCATCCAACACCCCATTGCCCCAACTCCGTCAAGCCAACCTTGCCCTTGGCACCATTCATCACATCCAGAGTACAACTGCGTGTGTGAGATGGTACTCCCACATCAACAAACAGACCTGGTACTCCTTCCCTGGGCACCTCCACATGACCCATGACCTCTACACATTCATGAGACTCTTCCAAAACTGTCTGTCTGAGCAGTATTGCAAGCCCCCCCCCCCACCAGATAGAAACCGTCACAGGTTAGTATAGCGCTCCATGTATGTATTTGGTTATACTATGTGACCTATGTGTGTCCTCGACTGGACTCAGATCCCAGTGTATGGATGGCTTGAGTTTGTTCCACACTGTGGCATACTTTGACATGCCCCACAAGTATGTTGTAGAATAATGGTAAATGACTGCAACATCAATTTCACTTGTGAAGGTTTTGCTTTTTTATCGTTCTTGTGCCGGAAACGTGCGTTAGTGATGGGTGCTGGAGAATAAGGGGGGGGGTGGAATCCAAAGTTCACAGAGGGAGATGTGATGGCTTGCAGTTGGAGTAAACAGAGTCCAGACCACAGTGCTTGGCATCATTGGTCAGACTGTAACCAGCAAGTCCATGTGGGAGAGTAGGACAGTCAATGAGGTCATGCTGTTGCACACAGACTCCAGGTGCCAGACCAGGTGACCTGGGAGATACGCACAACCCACCTTCCTTGGGGGCCCCTCGTATGCAGGCCTTGATGATGCATGGGATGCTCCTTCAGATGATTCCTCCTACTCCCTCCCTGTGGCTGGTGGCGGTCTTTGCCTTGAAGTGTCTTGCCTGGTGACACAGGGAGGGTGCTGCATGTTGTCAGTGATCCGACGGAGTGAATGGCTTATGTCCCTTTGCACCGCCAGGAGCTCAGCCAGTCTTGCTTCCATCCGTCCTTGGTGTTGGTGTTGACTGGCGTGTTGCTCGGCCTGCAGGTTTTTAATCTCTGTGAGGGGCCCCACTACCTGGCTGAACTCCCTGGTGTCCCGCTGGTATGCCTCCATGATGTTGCAGAGCTCAGACATACCGGTCCCTGCAGCTGGCTCATCAGGTTCTCGCCTCCGCCTGCTGCCACTTCCAACACCCCTGCTCACACGAGCCGGGCCTGCCGTTGTGGGCACATCGTCTCAACGGGACCCTTGAGTGATGGCAGTGGTGGTGTTGTCTGCCCCCTCATGGGTGCTCGCCGAACCTTGTCCCTCATTGTCAGACTGGCTCCGTTCTTGAGGTTGAGCAGGGCTCCGAGCTGTCTGCTGGGATGTGGCAGGAATGGTGATGGCAGTTGGCGCAGGTGTCCCTGATCCAGATGATACAGGTTTTTGGGCACCAGAGGTGCCAGGTCGGTCGGGGTCATCCGTGGAGTGGTGAGAGACATCTCTGTCGGTGGGATCAGGGTCCTGTGGAGCCTGGGATGTGAATCATCTTCTCCATCATTGGGGTTCAGTTCCGCACGTTGCCCTGTAGGTGTGAGAGACAGACAATGTTAATGCCATTTAATGCATCATCCATTTTTCATACAGATTGTAGTTGGCATAATTCCACCTGGTAGTTGTCCATGCTTTGGATTTCCTCAATGTTCACTTGTGGATGTGTATGTTGTTGGGTCAGATTAAAATGTGCTCCTGAGTCATTGACATGGAGGTCATATTTTCAATACCTGGCACAGCCCTGACTATCAGCAGGGATTCACAAGCCATTGTGCACCACAGCTATGCCAGCACGGATGCTAAACATTCACATTGTG
Source organism: Lissotriton vulgaris (assembly GCF_964263255.1). NCBI lineage: Eukaryota > Metazoa > Chordata > Amphibia > Caudata > Salamandridae > Lissotriton > Lissotriton vulgaris. The sequence continues at coordinate 55,193 of NW_028251077.1, read as the reverse complement.
GAGCACCGTGGTGGAAAAATGGCACAGCTGCGTCACACATCGTATTGGTAGGCGCATTGCTGGAGTAGCGTCACCAGTCCAAGACAGCTCTAGCAATGGTCTGTGGGGCCCGATCTGAACAATGTTGCTTCAATCCTTACGCCTGCATCAGCCATGCACAGGGTGTTGACGCAGCATGTGCTTAATAGTGACAGAGTGAAATCTTGTAGATTTCACATTGCCACTTTTGAGAGGCGTGGCTGCGCCATAGCGCCCTCCCCCTGTGCAAGGACACCTACTTGTGGTGCAGGGCTTTAGAACGTGACACATCTCACAGATGCGTCACCTTGTAAATTCCCTGCAGCATGGCGCATCTTTTGTGCCGCTGCTATGTCACAAAGGTGACGCAACGGCTGCGTGAAAGACGCGCAAGAGTCTTGTGAATGGGCAGCCTGCATTTGTTGCTTGGATGCTTCCTCAGATCTGAATTTTGTTTGTTGTGTTACAGGACCATTGTGACAGTGGGGCACTCCATTGCCTGTCCCAGGAGTGTATATTTGTGTAAGGGGTGTGTTTCACAGGCTGTGCTGGTAGTTGGAGTCTAAGTTGGCACTGGGCCCTCCCTCGTGGAGTAGCTGTCCACCCATGGAACATGCTGCCATGACAGTGGGTGTGAGTTTCTGCACAAGATATCTGACCTTGTTGTCCAGGTTTTTGTATTTGCACTGGTCACAGGAGGGCCTTGTGCTGCCTACACCAGGGCCCAGTGTCAGCTATCTTGTCAGTACATTCACACACCAAGTGCATTGAGCATTGTGCATGGGTCTGTACCTGGGCCATATGGGATTAGTGCAATTGGACATGGGCATCCACAGAGATGTTTATTGGGGTGGGGACATTTTTACCTTCATCAACATCCCCCTTGCACCCTTCTCACCCTCCGCCTTGCACCCTTCTCACCCTCCGCCTTCCACCCTTCGCACCCTCCACCTTGAACCCTCTTCCCCTCTGTCTTGCACCATTCCAGCCCACTGCCTTGCACCCTCCTCCCCTCTGCCTGGCACAATTCTCGGCAACCCCCTTGCAACCTTCCTACCCAATGGAGGGTGCTGCCACCTGGGACAATGTGACCATTTAAATGGCATGATGGACTAGAGCCGACCCTGATTGGGCACACACCAGAACCACTGGCGATCCACAGAGGTCCAAGAGCCCCCCCCCTTCCCCTCCCCTGTGGACGTCCATGCAATTGGGTCTGATTTGGGGTCCCACAATGCATTTCATGACACCCACGCTCCCAGAAGACATTTATTCTTGGGTCTGTGCTTCCTGTAGCATGGAACATGGCATAGGCTTGGTTCGTCAATGGGGCATTCACATGTTAGTGACATTTGCCTTGTTTTTGCCTGTAGCTATGGGCAGCTTGCGCTTGGCGCTTTTTGCTGGCATTCTTTGTACTTGGAGTGTAGATGCCATTACCCCCATGTTACATGAGTTATTTGTATACTCACCAGGCTCTACGATTCCTTCAATGTCATGTACTCCCACAGGTGGTAGCAGCACCATGACCTTCTCCTCCCAGGGACCCTTACTGAGACCTTTTTTCTTGCCGAGACTGCAAGGACCTGCTTCCACGCCTCGCGGTACCCGCTCCGTGGGTCCCGCTTCGTCTGCCAGTGCTCCTGAAGGTTTGGCTGCGTGTGGGGAGAGAGACAGGGCTGCGAGCGTGATCGGGACTCACTTTCCCAAGAGTCCTGGTCTGTGAAATTCCGAGTCAGCTGGCCCGCTCTCCCTGATCACCCCGCCCCGCCCATCCTGTTTAAAAGGAGACCATCAGCGCTAACAACGTGGGACCCTTACTGAGACCTTTTTTCTTGCCGAGACTGCAAGGACCTGCTTCCACGCCTCGCGGTACCCGCTCCGCGGGTCCCTCTTCGTCTGCCAGTGCTCCTGAAGGTTTGGCTGCTTGTGGGGTGAGAGACAGGGCTGCGAGCGTGATCGGGACTCACTTTCCCAAGAGTCCTGGTCTGTGAAAGGCCGAGTCAGCTGGCCCGCTCTCCCTGATCGCCCCGCCCTGCCCATCCTGGTCCAGGTGTCCATAAAATCCATCGGAACACGCTGCACGGGAGCGCCCGGGGCGAAGCCCGGGCAAAGGGCGGGCCGTCTAAGGCCGTCCAAGGTCGATCAAGGACGGGACGGGCCACCCCCTTAACAACTACCGATTATTTTCCGGTAATATCTCATCCACTTCGCCTACATCTGTCAGGAACCGTTTATTGACTTAAGCACCACGAGTCACCGTGCATCGCTGTACGGCTGCTTTTGCTCTATCAAACCGTACATATACCAACGTGTAATCATGTCTTCAGACTCTGGAAAACCCAGAAACATAACTGTGAACACATCAAAGGGGCCAGTAACAGGGACTATTGATCAATTTTTTAAAAGGGTCACGATTGTCCTAGAAAAAGAAATAGCGGATACTGAAAAGCGCTTATCTATGGACTTATTAACTGGTAAGCGCTCTTCCCTAGGACTGATTGGGAAATCTACCTCCCCAAGTGTGACTGTTTCACATCCCCTGACCCCCATCACAACCCCCATTGACATCGATTCACTTACCCCCTTGGGAACTGAAGCTAGAGAGGAGAAGAATCAGTCAAAAAGTAATGAACCTGAGCCACCCCCAGAAATCCTTTTAGTCAGCCCTAACACTTCCAGATTATCTAGTTCTCCTAATCTGTCAGTTTCTTCTCTAACTTCTTCGGAACTATTAAATAACCATCCGAAGAAAAGAAAGAGGCAACCTTCCCCCTCACCTCCAAATACAACTACTATTCTGAATATAGCCCCTTCACCGATACCATCTCCTAACCCCAGCATGGCGCAGAAAAAGAACATCTCATCAGGATTACTCCCCGAAATGGAGGCTGAACTTCTCTCCAGGATAGAAGTAATAGTCAAGGCACTTATGCTCCCTCTTCTGGAGAGAACAAGATTAATGAGTTAGCATTTAGAAACGCTGAGTAAACAAATTGAAGAAAATACTATGGTCACTACCAAACTTGCGTCACAACTTAATAAAGATACCAGACAAAACTTTATTGCCCCTAATACTACATTATCAGAACAACCATCCACTAGCGGGGTATCATTGAAAGCTGGAAATGTCCCAAGAAAAAAAGCTGTGGCCAAATCTTCACAAGAAACAACCAATATCGTAAACCCTAAACCAACCAATAACACCCAGGTAAAAGATGGGGCTAAAACCGATGTAAGAGGGAAAAGTCTAGTAGAGAAGAACCCTGCAGAAAGAACTCCTCCCCTATCAACTACCAACCCCAAACCAGCCACGAATGCCATACCCAATAGAGAGGCGGGCGAGAATTCACCACAACGTCAAAAGAGATCCAGACGTAGGACAGTAGATTTGCCCCCTGAATGAGCCCCATACACAATTGTTATGACAGGAGTACCAGAACTAATAGATGGGGCAAGAGAGAATTATCATGCTTTAAAAAATAAAACCATTTATTGGTTAAAGCAGAATAGACCCCTTCCTGCGCACGTTAACGGAGAAATCCTGTCAGTAAGGCGAGCGGTCTGGGTAGGCTCAAGGCCTAAAGATAAAAGGGGGGACGTGATAATCATTAATTTTAAGGACCATAGGGCGGTTAGAACAATAGGAGATTGGTACAAGGCCACAGGGGGGGATAATATCTCCACACACTATGTCAGCTACTTTTACCCCCGGGAACTGTAAGCACTTTTCTAAAATGTATTTTTAAACACAGGCTAAATCTCCAAAATAATAATCTTCAATCTCCTTGATAAACTAATGGTGCGATAAAACTTTATAAATGAACTGATCATGTTTTAGAAATGTTATAATGAAATGAAATGTATGAAAGCTTTTATGTTTTTTTGTAAAATTACAACCGAATAAAGATTTTACATACTCCTCCCAGGGATGGTACTGTACTGGTCTGCGGGGACCACCACCTCCAGTGACTTGGCTCTGGACGTAGTCATCATCCATATTCCTCTTCACCATCCTCCGCAGATTATACCACCTGGCCTGGCAATCGCTCCTGGTGCGTCTGATGGGTGCAACAGCATTCACATTATTGACAATCCTCTCCCGCAGCTGTGTTTTCTGAGCTATGCTGGTCCGTCTGACCAATGCACCAAACAGCTGTGGCTCGACTCTGATGACTTCATCTACAAGGATCTCCATCTCCTCCTTTGTGAACTTTGGATTCTTCTGTGCGGACATGGTGTGGGGTGAATGTGATTAGGGGGTGAGGGTGTGTATGGATGTGGGTGTGTGGGTATGAATGTGAATGGGGCGTGGGTCTGAATGTGATTGGGGCATGTGTGAAGGTGGATGTGTGCAGTTGTTGGTGTGTTCTCAGTCTCTGTAGCTCAATGAGTCTGTTGCAAAGGATCATGCTTTGTGTGTATTGGCCCTTTTTATTGGTCCATTTGTGGGTGATGCTTAGTTTGAATTTTTGGTGGGTGTGTTATAAGGGGTGAGTCTGAGTTAGGCCCTCTGTTTGGCTGTTTGGATGTGGCCAGGACATTCATTTCCTATGGTTTGTACACAGGAGACATGTTTTGTGGTGTTGTGCGAGTCATTCGCACCCTCCCTGTGCTGTTTTTATGGCTTTGCGTGCGCTTCTTTCATGGGGGGTTCAATTCGTATTTGCTTTTGTGGCTCGTGCATACGCGACGTTTATACGGGGTTCACATGCGCTTCGTTCATGGGGGGTTCGATTTGTATTTGCTTTTGTGGCTCGTTCATACGCGACGTTTATACGGGGTTCGCATGTGCTTCGTTCATGGGGGTTCGAATCGTATTTGCTTTTGTGGCTTGTTCATACGCGATGTTTATACGGGGTTCACATGCGCTTCGTTCTCGGGGGGTTCAAATCGTATTTGCTTTTGTGGCTCGTTCATACGTGATGTTTATAGGGGGTTCGAATGCGCTTCGTTCATGGGGGTTTCGCATCATATTTGATTGTTTGCCTCGTTCATACATGACATTTATACGGGGTTCGTGTGTGCTTCGTTCAGGGGGTTCGAATCGTATTTGATTATGTGGCCCGCTCATACCCGATGTTTTCTTTAAAAATCGCAGATTTGTATGTGTTGCTTAATGTGGGTGGGAATGTATGTGCTTATGTTTTGACACTTTTTACTTATTTTAAGTTTGGAAGGAGTTTTTTTTTAAAGAAGTGTTTGTTACTTTTATTGACTAATACATTTCTTACACTTCTTTAAATGTTTTGGTTTTCCACAAGCGTTTCTTACTATTTTATACATTTTCGGGTTTTTTATGGATTTCCTATGGACCTTTGCTACATGGATTATTAATTTTTGCTACAGCTGTATTTTTCCATTTTTGGGGAGAAAGTGTTTTTTTATATTTGGACTGTGTTACCAGAAAATGGATTTTACAGCATTTGGAATTAACTTGGTAAGTTTATTTATTATTCTTTATTGTGGGTGGGTAATGTTTTCTATTATTATTGTTGATTCTTAATGTGTGTTAATATATTTTATTAAAATGTTTTAATTATTTTACACTCAGTAATTATTTTTGTGATTAAATAAATACATTTAACTCTATGGTATGTTTGAAAATTGAGTAATTTGTAATTTATTAGTATTAATGCTTTAATGACGTGTTTGGCTATTATGTTAAGGTATTCCATGCCTTTTGTACTAGGGTACAATTTTATTTGTTGTTCTAGATTTGTATGCATTTGTTTAGTTTGATTTTATGTTTTGGAGTTAATTGAGTTATTGAGTGTTCCATTCGGAACTCTTGATAACTCTGTTCTTTTTGTAGGCATGATATACATTTTTCTAGTATTGGTTTAGTTCTGCCTGTTGATTGAAGGAAGGCATTATGCAATCCTTCGACTGCGTTATTAGATTTGGATTCCCCATTATGGGTCCGATTTCGATGTCGGACGGACCTGAGTCCGTCCGACATCGGCCAGGAGTTGTAACCGATCAACCTGCTGTCGTTGGTTACAGCCCTGCTAGTATGATGCGGCCGTACAGGGTTCGGTCACATCCGTATTAACGTGGACGTGGTAGGGGTAGTGGGGCTACGCAAAGCTACGTGAAGTGGGTGAGAAACTACACCCACCTGCCTCCTTCAATACTTAAATTACCTTTTAAAAATGAATAAAAACCTCTTACCTTGTACGCTGCATCCCCCGGGGCTCCCTCTCGTAATCGCACCGCCATCTTGGATACTAATGCGCATGCGCGGCCGCTCACGCATGCGCATTTCTCGCGAGAGTATTATTGAGTTTAATTTAGTTTACTTACTTTTGATAGAGTTGATTATTGGGTACATGTTGATCTTCTTATATCTGTCATTGAATTCCTGTAGAGTTTCTCCTTCTTTAGTTTTCTTTTTTTGGGGTGCGGAATAGGAATGAAGTTTAACTGTGTATATAGTGTTTTGGATGTTCTAATTTTGGTTAGCTTGAATTTAGAGTGTTTCTATTGGTTAATTTGTATTTTTTAAAATATGTTTTGGTAGTTTCCAAATAAAGTAAACGCTAATTAGTAGTAAGTTATCTATAATTTTGTAGATATATTTAAATAGATTTTGTTATATATTATATTATATAATTGAATTGTAATAGTAATATTTAATATTATTAATGTTTAATGTAGTAATGTTGTTAATAATATTTTAGTAATATTATTGCTGTGTTAATTGATTTTTTAATGTAGTAAAAGTGTTATGTTAATTATTAATTTAGTATTGTGTTTTTAGTAATTTATTTATATTGATGCTGTTTTATTTTTAAATTTATTATACTTTTATATAGTCATATATTTAAATTTACGATATTAGTGTTGGCGATATTTTTGTGTATGATATTTTTTACCTAGTCAACGTTTATTTATTGAAGGTCGATATTTTGGAATTTCGATAAGTTAACAATATTTGTGATATCGATATTTATGTACTTTGATAATGTATCTTCAATATGTTTGTAAGTACTTAAATAAGTATATGATGTCGATATTAATTTCATTGATTATTTAACAATTCCATCAAAAAAAGTACAATTAAGCTAATAAACTTTAAGCAGCAGAAATTAAGGTGCCTTGTGCTAGCAGCTAAAGTTGTCAATATACCAAATAAACTTTTAGAATAAAATGTACATGAAACCTGAAAAACAACCAACCATAGTAAAATTGCGTTAGAGACAGCATTAGCAATAAAGTGCATTTATAGTAATAGACTTTAGCCAGACTTCAGAATGCCCACACTACAAGATCTTACTCCCAATTCATTAAAAATAGACTTTAAGTTGGTCTTCCTCTCTTCTAACAATTTTGGGCATAAAGTTACTATATGCACTAAGGTTTCCTCACAAGACCCACAAAACCTACATAGGTTAGAGGGCCACTTGTTTTCCCATTTTGGTATTCCATCTTTAGTTGGATATCCCCTGAACCATAATAACATACATTTATTCTTTATTAAAGGTTTTAGATGAAACAACAAATAAGGTTGGGGGACCAGTTTACCAAAGGAGTTAGCAATTGACCATTGGTGTTTTTTTTTAGTTCAGCTTTATCTATTATAGTTGGCAATAAGATAGCTGATAGGGTGATTGATTTTTTCTAAACCACTTTACTCCTGACTTCATCTTCTGAATTTTGACAATCAAAATTACGTAGAAACTCGCATATTCACTTCTCATCATCTCATGCCAACACTGATTTGCAAGAGAACCCTCTTCAGAACGAGACAATGACAATAAGGTCTTTAAAAATGTAGATTGTCGGGCCCAAATGGTGTTGTCGGCATGTTGTAGATATTTAATCTCTTTGCCCAAAATAGCAGGAGAGTGGGCATTAACATGTTTAAAATGAGCTGTGATGTCATTCAACAGGTGGTCATAATTTGGGCATAATAGCTTATCTCTCTATTTTCTAAAAGCAAATGATAATGATGTTCCCTTAGCTTCAAGGTTAATAAAGTGCCACCTAAATGACATACTATCATCAAATGTGATTCCTAAATATTTGCACGATTTTACATATTCAATGACCAAAACATTGATAGTCCATTCTTTTAATCCTAATTTACTTTTTCCCACGGTCATTATTTTTGTCTTTTTTGTATTTATTTTTAGACCATTTTGAGTATCATTTTGGTTAAAAGAATCTATTAATCTTTTTAATCCTATAACAGTTTGGCTTAATAAAATGGTGTTGTCGGCATATTGTAGATATTTAGGGGTCCATTAGGATGTTGTGCAGTGGCACCACCGCTGTGCTGGTGGGGCGGAAAAATGCCTTTTTCCACCCTAGAGCAGCGGAACTCCATATTAGTATAGTAAAACATAGGTCATTTCCCGTCCACCGCGGAGCCATGAGCACCGCCATCAAAGTGCGCCCGCCACAGCGGCGGTGGGAGCCAATGGAGACTCACCGCCGTGCGGAATGACGTCCTCCCGCTCAACAAATTAGGATGGCCAAAACAAGCAGACGCACCGCAGCGGAGACTCTACCTAATCTGACACGGCGGAAACTTGACAGCGGAGCGCGATAGCGGAGCAGCGGTCATGAACACCATGAACCCAGCCCTACATATGCATCCGGTGATGTACCTGCTACAGTACTATCATCAAATGGGCCGCCGGGGACACCGCCGCAGGTAGGCAACTACAGAAACACAACACACAACACACAGGCCGAAACAGGGTACCATTTCACTGCAAACACCCTGCTGGGGTTCACAACACATCCACAAGGGCACCCACACATTACACACCCGGCACAAAGTCACCCCTCTGCATCCGGGGAACACATCAACTGCCAACTAGTAGCAACCTTCCGTTCCAGCTCATGTCAACGCCGCGGTCAACACATGCACACAAAGCAGAAGGCAGGGCCACTCCAAGGCATGGGCAGGGCACCAAGACCACAGGGACACACCACCCCCAACCCCACAGCAACACACCCCATCAGGTCACAGGCCAGGTGCCCATCCTGTGCAACCCATGCACACCAACAAGCAACAAGCACAACAACAAGCAAGCACAATACACACCCTGCACCCTGCACCCTGCAGCACACAACAAACAACCAGGGAGACAGCCACTGCAGGAGTCGCTGACAAGGAACACACAACAACAGTGCCAATCACACTGAAGGCTGCCAACACCTCCTAGCATAAACATACACAAACAAAAAACACACCCTGGGTGTAGGTACAAACAGAACACACACACAGGGACGCCTGAACTGATGCCTGCATAAAGACAACACACAAACACCACAGGAACCCACACAGAATCACATCAGAAACAGATATACCCTGACAGCCAAACTGTGGAAGGGCAATGGGAGCACATACACAACATGAGTGCACAACATCATCACTCAAGAACAAAACACACACAACATAACATTACACAAATCACACAAGAAGGGCACCTGCACAGACCCACACTGCCACATCAAACCAACCACACATGCACACAAAAGCAAAAATCTACAAACACCACAGGACATCAGGGGATGCACATCAGTCAATGCCAAGGCCACATACACACACCACTGTATGTACAACAAGCAGCCTGTGCACAATAAGCACAACAACCACACACAGACAGGACTGATACAACCTCACACACACACCACAAATCAGTACAGCACAAATACAACAACACACACAGGAAGTCAACCAATACGACACACATACATCCAACACAACAACAGGATGCCCCACTCGGGGGACACAAGAGCACAACCATCTTCACCAGATATCTGGGCAGCACACACAGCTGTAGTGCACATGAACAATCCTCACTAGACAAATCGCACAAAAACATCACACATAAACCAGTTGGGCAAGGTCCAATGTGGAACAACACTCCAAGCCCAAGAACTGCACCACATGGCACAGTCCCACAAACAAGTGAAGTGGAGGCACATACACATGTATACCAAGGGGATAGCTGGCATTCAAGTCCACTGACTAGCATATCAGTAGTAGACATGTAAGTGTTGTACCCTACACAAGTAGAGGTAGTGCAGAACTACAATGGCCAGGCACAAGTGGCACACATAGGTGATGGCAGTGCACCACACACACCACGCCATGTAGGAGAATAAAAGGCACCATGTGCCTGCAATGCATGACAAACACAAACACAATGCCAGTGATGAGCAGCAGGGCCACACAGTCTACACAAACAAACTCAAGACATGTTGATCATCAAACAAACACAAAACTGAAGTGCAAGTCACACACATTTCACACCCATAATTGACAAAAACAAGAAGGAAGAGTCACACAGAACTGCATGGACACACCAACACACTGTACAGCTGACTTCTGTTCAGGTGTATACACGGCAGGACTAGAGGGGACGCATGTATATGGGGGGAAACTTACCTCCATGCTGCTCAGGGTTATATATGCCCTCATACTCACGTTACTTATTTAAGTTGCTTTACCACGGCACAGTCGTCTACTGTACCCAAATGCGACAGTGACTGTTTCTTTTTACGTACTGATCTGCAACCATTATTGTGGTTTTCATCTGCCATGACCCTGGAGACACCTGTTTTGCTGACATTTGCTGACATTTGCAATATATATCCTTTCATCTAAAACACCGAAGAAGTTGACTTACCCACACCGTGAAGGTTTTGACTTACGACTTGACCGCTGTTTGGGACTCCCAATAAATATTCAAGCACTGATGAAGTTCCGCAAGGAACGAAACGCGTTGGCTTAGGCCTTTTAAAGATTGAAATATTAAAGGACTTTTCATAAAACTACAAACTTGTTGGACTTCTAACTTTGGTGAACCATCCTTAATCTCAACACTGCACAGTGCACTCCAGACAACTCACACAACTGCATACAATCATTTGCACAGGGCAGGACAATACAAACAACAGGCACACACCTCCTGGGTGAGACATGTGTGGCCTTCACAATCCACAACCACCACAAAGTCACAACCTTCACACTGCACACCTCATCACCACCCAAGAGCAAATATCACATGTATTCCAGGGGATCATGACTTAGGGCCAACACAAAATGAACAGACACATACACAGCTGGGCACAGATACAGGAATAACACACATACATCATGAGCTTGCCCAGCCTGCATGCAAACACGTGCACACCATCACCCAATGTCAACTTGGGGCACTGTACCCCAAGCTGACATGGCAACAACATAGCCAACACTAGCAAACCACTCCAAAAAGAATTGCATGACAGGCAAAAGATGCAACACAGATAACACAAGTATCAGTGTCTGAATGGACTGAAGACCCTGTTACCCCTGTCTAAAAATGTGATGCGGGCAAACAGCTTGGTAATGTTCAAGTCACACATAGAGCATGGGGCACAGACAACAAAATGCACACCCCAAAATAAATTTATTCAGCAAGGACACTGACAAAATAAACAACATGAGTAACTGTCTTTATTGACATATTGCACAGATGTGACAGTAGAACAACAGTAGACAAGAGCAAGGCACAAAATGCTGTTCAAATGCAATACAATCTGCACAGGAAAACTACAAACAGGAAGGCCAATGTCTATGGCACAGGTGAGAGGCCAACACAGCAGAGCAACAGGGCCAGTGTCCATTGCACAGGAGAGAGCCCAACACATCAGAGCAACAGGGCCAGTGACCATGGCACAGGGGGAGTCCAACACAGCAGAGCAACAGGGCCAGTGTCCATGGCACAGGTGAGAGGCCAACACAGCAGAGCAACAGGGCCAGTGTCCATGGCACAGGGGGGAGTCCAACACAGCATTGCAGCAGGGCCAGTGTCCATGGAACAGGTGAGAGCCCAACACAGCAGAGCAACAGGGCCAGTGTCCATGGCACAGGGGGGAGTCCAACACAGCAGAGCAGCAGGGCCAGTTTAAACTACAGGGCGCACAACAAGTACATGAGAAGCTGCACAGGCAAGGGCAGAGCAGCAGTGAGTGACAAGGCCAGTGGCCAGGGAGAAGTGCAGAGTCAGGACATGAGAAGCTGCACAGTGTGTGTGTCTGACTGTAGCCTTCCATGGCCAGCAACCCTCTCCCAGTAGGCAAACAATGGCCAGGACTAGCACACCTGCATGAGAGATAGTTGTATGAGGGGGACTGCAATTCACATCTGTGTGTCACGCGGGCTTGGAGCTGGTTGTGTGTCGGGGACAGCAGGAGCACTTGACTGGGGAGACAGAGGCACAGATGATGTAGGCCTATCAATGGTGTGACAAGCTGGAGGGCTGTTTGGACCAGGTGGTATAGTGGCACGTGGAGCTGGAGCTATGCAGACCTGTGACACAGTGTGGGTGGGAGAGGTTGGAAGGGTGCCCTTCCACTTTTTGGGAATATGAAATGGCCTCCCTGTTTTGGGGTTAATGGGAATAGGTGAAGACACAACAGGCACACACACCAACTGTTCTGCATCAGGTGCAGGCACTGGCACTCCCTCTGGTGATGTGCTGGATGCTGTGGAATGCTTTGTCTGGCTACGCCTCTGGACCACCTTTCCCTGTTTGCCCGGTGTACCACCTACAGTGCTCTGCTTTGCTTGTTTGCCCGGTGTCCCACCTACAGTGCCCTACTTTGTGTGTGTGCCAGGTGTCCCACCTACAATGCCCTCCTTTGTGTGTTTGCCAGGTGTCCCACGTACAGTGCCTTCCTTTGTGTGTTTGCCAGGTGTAGCACCTACAGTGCCCTCCTTTGTCTCCTTGCCAGGTGTCCCACCGACAGTGCCCTCCTTTGTGTGTTTGCCAGGTGTAGCACCTACAGTGCCCTCCTTTGCCCCCTTGCCAGGCATCTCACCTGCAGTGCCCACTTCCACATGCTTCACTGGGCTTGGATTAAGAGTTGTCATGGTGGGGTGATGTTGCCCTGTGCCCTTCCTAGGTCTACCCTTGCCAAACAACATCTCCTCAGTGAGCATAGACACTGCACGCCTACCATGAGGTCATAGGGACAGTAGAGTCCTTTGCGGGTGATGCCTCTGAGGCATGGGAGCCTGATACCACCCTCATTGCTTTATCGGCCTTGCTCTTCCCTGACGGGCTCTTGTCATTGCATTCTGGGGTGGCTCTGCTCTTCCTAGGGGATGGTGTCTGTGGACGGGACCATTTGGGTTGCGTTTGCTGTGTGCTCCTTGTGCTGTATCGTGTTTGTCATGCATGAGCACCGTAGTCACTTGCATCTGATGTGGCCTTTGACTGGGGGGTGGACAAAGGCACCTGAGCAGGAATGGGAGCATGTGCCTGGTGAAGGGAAGACGTCACTGCGGATGACAAAGCCTGGACTGTATGGTGTAGCCCACCCAAGTAACAGTGTATACCCTCCTTGTATGCAACCACCTCGCCTGATTTCTTGTCATGCTCACTGAAGGCATTGATCAGGGCAGTCTGGCCCAAACAAAGCTGGCGAAGGAGCTCTAATGACTCTGCAGTGAGGGCAGCAGGGGGGACAGGTGCAGGCTCAGCGGTGCCATGTGTGAATGTAACTCGTCCCCTCTTACGGACACTGATACGGGCAGCACCAGAGGAAGTGGATGGGAGGCTGGCCACTGGCGCTGTGTGGTAGATGATGATGCTGACTCACCATCGCCTGTGCCCAACAACATGGATGCATCACTGCTGGCTTCATATGATGTATTACTCTGTGTATCAGGCACTAATTCCTCCTGCATTCTACGGTCCCCCTCAGATGCGCTGGTGAGCTCTATTTCACTGCCTCCAGTGCAGCTGTGGTACTTCTTTCGCCACCACTGGTTTCCAGGTCCCGGTCCTCTTTGTCCACAGTTGATTCTGCATGAGAGAGAGAGATACAGGGTTATGTTAGTGTCATTATCAGGACAAACCAATCTAATCACTGCAGTACAGGAGGTGCTCAAATCGACATGCTGACCAAAACACCCTGCAATCACATAGCAGCACCACACTACATAAACCACTACAGTGCCTGTAACACTGAATCTCTGCCATGACTGAGCCATGTTGAGAACACACACCACAATACCCTGCCTGTGGATTAAGTGTTGTGAAAGATGAAAAATTAATTAGCCCTTTGATGAAGGGATACATTAAAGTGAACCATAGTTTTACATTAATTTCTGTGTTTCACCTGCTTACAAATAATATGAGCCCACTAATCATAATGAAAGGCAGCTCCATGATGCACAGTTGGTTACACTAAATTGTCTGAAATTCAGCTAAAACCAAATGGATTGCAAATGAAAGAGTAGGTGTCCCTTCTTGTGTAACTCAACCACGTGTATTGATTCACTGGCCTTCACCTGTTTACAGAAGCCGGTTTAGAGAGTTAATTCCTAGAACTGGCTCTCTGAACTGGGACCTGTCAATCTGCTCTGCCCCTGCTTGGGTAAAGTGTTTGCTTAGAACAAATATCATGTGTGGAAATTGTGCGTAGAAAGCAGAAACCACGAGCATCTGCTGACCAGCTCAAACAGTGCATGTTTGAAAAAAACAAGATAACAGACTTAGGCTCTAGGTCAGGAGGCAGTAGCGTAAGAGATTGGCTAAATATTAACATGGTCATGTGCGTCATGTATAAGGTAAATGTACACGTGGACTATTTGTGAAATGCTCCCACCATGATGTTGTTGTTAATAATTAATGTGTCCATGTACACGTGGATGTATTTGTGAAATGCTCACACCATGATGTTGGTGTTAATGATTAATGTATCCAGGTTCTGTAAAATGTATATAAGGACTGATTACCTTTCTGTAAAACTAGATCTCTTTGCAGTCCTACTGGCAAATTGTCTCAACTGCAGTTCATTGGCAATAAAGAGCCCCTCTTGAAGCCTTTGTGTGTGTCCATCTTATTTACCCTAAAAAGCCGTGCTTTAACAGATGGTGCAGTGACTCGCTGGGGACTGTTGGTCTCTGCAGGGGTTAAAGAACTGCGGTCTCAGGACTCTTCGGGGGCCTTCCAGTCTCGGTGTATGCTGCTCAGCTGCTGATTGGATCTGGTTTCCTGCAAGGCCCAGACAAAAAAGGCTCCAGTTGATAAGCCTTTGACATCAGATACCAGCAGCTCCCTTCGAGCCATCAGGTGATTTTGCCACAACAAGGACGCATACAACTGCGTTACTGGTCAGATGATCAGGTAGGAAGTGCTTAATGCACTGAACTCAATTTTATAAATTGAATGTTGTTTTTCTGATACCTCAAAGGGTACACACTGGGATTCATTAGGGGTCCCTAGCGGAGGTCTGAGGGTGCCTTTAAGATAGGTGCCTGAGGAAGGCTGTCCAGTCTGTGAAAGATCGTGAGGATCCCAAGGACAGAAGAAGAGCCGTGGGTGGTTGCCTCAGGGGGGACTGAGTGTGGTTGCCTCCAAAAAGAGCATGCCTATGCATTCAGCTCTGAAAGACGTCTAAAAATATATGCATATGGGTAAAATAGGTTGTACAACTGTGTTTTTCTAGTTAAAAAAAAAAAAAAAATGCTCAGTAAACTATTTCATAGTACCGCCAAAGGGCGTAGGGCAGCCTTAGATGTCACTCAACCAACACCTCCTCGTGGCACACCAGCATGGTACATGGCATGTAGAAAAGGATACTCTACAGCTGTTCATCTAGATCAATGGACCAGGAAAAATCCGGATTTGCAATGGCCAGAATATGGCACGTTTGATAGAGCTAAAATGCTTTATTTAGAAGATTGTTTAAGGGAACGTGAAAAGAAAGGGAAGAAAGTACCTTTATTACAATGGGATGCATTTCATGCATGGCGGTCATATGCCGCTAATAGGGTCAGGGGAACCTAGGACAACGAAAGGAAAAGCTATGGCACATGATAAGGAGAAGGCACAAGAAAGATGTGTAACAAGTTGTAGGGAAAAAATAAATGGAAATAGACAAATGCCTTACAGTTCACAAACCAATACCAGATGTTTAACCCACTCTACCTAATGCTCCCTTAGAACAGGAAGATACAGAAGATCCTGTAATAGAAGCATTATTAACAACTCCTCCTCCATATAGCTCACAAACATCACAAAACGCATCACAGATACAAAAATACACAACTACTGTACAACAGAAAGAGACATCTGCTAACCTTATAGGAAAAAGGGGTCTGCGATCACAACTAGTACTTTCACAGAAAGAACAGAGTGAGGTACAGGCATGGATAGATGAAGTTATGAAGAAAGGGTCCTCATTGTGGTTGAATGAAAGGTGCGAATTCCCAGCACATTACGCACCAGCATTTCAACATTTTGCTTTGATAGATTTGGACAACAAGGCGTTTCACAGATTAAAGAATTGGGAGAGGTTTTGGCCCTCTTCTGACGGATACCCACGTATTGAAAATGTGCCTAATAAAATACATTTTTTACAATAAACAAGGGAGACCCACTTAATGGCTTTGGACCATGGGTATCGACTATTTCAAAAGAACAACGGTCCTAAGCCTAGAGCAATTTCTGAAAAAAAAATAATAACATACAGACCACAATCGGACAATATGTACAGTTTTCTTATACCCAGCCGGGCAAAGAATTTATTTTGGGATTATATGACAAGAAGTCAATTTATACGTTACATTATCACATCAAACATATTAGTGTTTGAAGTAAGGCACAAGCCTGTGCCGTACTCAGCAGGATAGAAAAAGTTGTGAGAAAGGGTGCAGAAGAAAGAACAGTTTACATCAGGCAAAAAAAGGGTTGAGCAAGACCTGGTACTGCTTTCAGATTCAAATTGGCAGTATTCCCTTTAGTAGAGCATACAAAAACGAATAACAATGAAAGAAATGTATGTCTACATAACAGTGTCGATGGCGTTTCGATCCCGTGCTCAAAATAAAGGGATCATCATCAGGACTTAATATATGCCTGGAATATCATAGAACAATAAGCCTGTAAAGAAAAACAGGAAAAAACAGAGAGGCAAAAATATTTTTTAGAATGCTACTCTGTGTTTGAGAGTAATAAAGAGGTCAACTTAGTCATACTCTAACTGACATGCAATTCGGAATCGCAGTGCGGTGAATAGTGTTTGGTTGCTGGTGGTGACATGGTCAAATCATTGTGGCTGGGATGCGCCTATTTCGTGAAAGGCAGTCATTTCTGTGAACGTGAAGAAATGACGACTTGTGTGTGTAGCAGCTACCGGAAAGTCGAATTCAATAAAAGGTTTGTGACGATAGTGGTGGAGTGCAAGACTTAAAATTATTAGGCGTGATCCGGCTTAAGGTTAACAGTATAACGCGCCGACATACCAAGGAACGGGTTTGAAGATGGAGCTTTCAATTTTTCAATGGCCACAATTTGCGTGGTCCACTCAGTGCGTCATGTGATGAACTTCAGGAAACTGTGAACAGATATGGAAATAGTTATAAATGAGACCCACGCGGGTTCGGGTTTCAAGCCTACTATTAGATCGGCTCTTACCAAGATTATTCGGTGTCCTGGGATGGCTGCCCAGTGTGGAACACCAATTAGAGGAAATTCCGTTGTGGGAACAATCTGCAGGTAAAGAGTGAGTGGAATTAATACTATGTGGGATTAAATGGATGCACCAGTGGGTGGGGGCGGAAACATTCTCACCTTGGAGGAGGATAAGTTAACCCTTAACAGCGTCAGGCAGTTGCGCTAATCAGCTGAATTGGGTTGAGTGAGCGCCTGGTTTTGGCGTTCTCACCCGATTTCCAGTAAATCCGTGGCGGCGGTCGGGAACAATGCACGATCCGCTGTGGTTAACCAAAAAGAATCAGTTTAGGGTGTACCCACGGTCTCGCCGTGTCCGGGGCGAAAACGCTGGGCAGGGGACGGATTCTTACCTCGCAGAATGGACAGGATGTCGGTACATCGGTTCCTGGCAAGTGATGCTGCTTCCATCTCGGAAAGCGTGCAGCCGAGGCTTTGAAGGAGTGCGGCCGGTCACGTGACGATGGTCATGTGATCGCAAGTGGATTGTGGCGGCCATCTTGGAGTGGGGAAGGTGAGGGGATAAAAAACGGCGCAGTGAGTACGTGCCTAGGGGGTGAACGTGCCAAAATACATTTTCACCAAAACATCACTGACAGGGCACAATATACTATATACAGAATGGTTATGAACACCCATGTTCATTGTTTACAGCAGAAGCTTGACGATTTCTTTAGCAACCAAGTTAGTTGAGTTAAAATCAAAGCAGATTTGCCCAGTCCTCACTCCTGTTCAGGCCAGTCCTGATAGTATTCAATTGAATGATGGACTTAAGTTCCTCTCTGTTCATAATTTGGACAAGATTCCCACCTCTTTGTGGGAGTTTGATGGATTTCAGGACTGGCCTGAACAGGAGTGAGGACTGGACAAATCTGCTTTGATTTTAACTCAACTAACTTGGTTGCTAAAGAAATCGTCAAGCTTCTGCTGTAAACAATGAACATGGGTGTTCATAACCATTCTGTATATAGTATATTGTGCCATGTCAGTGATGTTTTGGTGAAAATGTATTTTGGCACGTTCACCCCCTAGGCACGTACTCACTGCGCCGTTTTTTATCCCCTCACCTTCCCCACTCCAAGATGGCCACCACAATCCACTCGCGATCACATGACCATCGTCACGTGACCGCACTCCTTCAAAGCCTCGGCTGCACGCTTTCCGAGATGGAAGCAGCATCGCTTGCCAGGAACCGATGTACCGACATCCTGTCCATTCTGCGAGGTAAGAATCCGTCTCCTGCCCAGCGTTTTCGCCCCGGACACGGCGAGACCGTGGGTACACCCTAAACTGATTCTTTTTGGTTAACCACAGCGGATCGTGCATTGTTCCCGACCGCCGCCACGGATTTACTGGAAATCGGGTGAGAACGCCAAAACCAGGCGCTCACTCAACCCAATTCAGCTGATTAGCGCAACTGCCTGACGCTGTTAAGGGTTAACTTATCCTCCTCCAAGGAGAGAATGTTTCCGCCCCCACCCACTGGTGCATCCATTTAATCCCGCATAGTATTAATTCCACTCACTCTTTACCTGCAGATTGTTCCCACAACGGAATTTCCTCTAATTGGTGTTCCACACTGGGCAGCCATCCCAGGACACCGAATAATCTTGGTAAGAGCCGATCTAACAGTAGGCTTGAAACCCGAACCCGCGTGGGTCTCATTTATAACTATTTCCATATCTGTTCACAGTTTCCTGAAGTTCATCACATGACGCACTGAGTGGACCACGCAAATTGTGGCCATTGAAAAATTGAAAGCGCCATCTTCAAACCCGTTCCTTGGTATGTCGGCGCGTTATACTGTTAACCTTAAGCCGGATCACGCCTAATAATTTTAAGTCTTGCACTCCACCACTATCGTCACAAACCTTTTATTGAATTCGTCTTTCCGGTAGCTGCTACACACACAAGTCGTCATTTCTTCACGTTCACAGAAATGACTGCCTTTCACGAAATAGGCACATCCCAGCCACAACGATTTGACCATGTCACCACCAGCAACCAAACACTATTCACCGCACTGTTATTCCGAATTGCATGTCAGTTAGAGTATGACTAAGTTGACCTCTTTATTACTCTCAAACACAGAGTAGCATTCTAAAAAATATTTTTGCCTCTCTGTTTTTTCCTGTTTTTCTTTACAGGCTTATTGTTCTATGATATTCCAGGCATATATTAAGTCCTGATGATGATCCCTTTATTTTGAGCACGGGATCGAAACGCCGTCGACACTGTTATGTAGACATACATTTCTTTCATTGTTATTCGTTTTTGTATGCTCTACTAAAGGGAATACTGCCAATTTGAATCTGAAAGCAGTACCAGGTCTTGCTCAACCCTTCTTTTGCCTGATGTAAACTGTTCTTTCTTCTGCACCCTTTCTCACAACTTTTTCTATCCTGCTGAGTACGGCATAGGCTTGTGCCTTACTTCAAACACTAATATGTTTGATGTGATAATGTAACGTATAAATTGACTTCTTGTCATATAATCCCAAAATAAATTCTTTGCCCGGCTGGGTATAAGAAAACTGTACATATTGTCCGATTGTGGTCTGTGTGTTATTATTTTTTTTCAGAAATTGCTCTAGGCTTAGGACCGTTGTTCTTTTGAAATAATAAAATACATAACAAATTACTAACGGTACTAGAAGACACAGCGGCAACAGAAAAAGAGAGATTAGAAGCACTACAGATATTACCTGAATGGGTGAACGCACAGATAATAATAGAAAGAAAATGTGAAGGGCTGAAGAAAAGTAAAGAGGAGGGGGAACTACAACAGCCATCTAAGTCTTGTGTTCTTTCACCTAATCATACCATGCCTTTGAGAGAAGTACCAGGAAGTCAGCCAGGACACACTACTATTAAAGTGCACACACCATGGTCTAACGTTGAGTTACACAGATTTGCGCTTCAGTTTCCAGATATTAGACAAGACAGAGAAGAATGGTATAGACAGACAGAAATAATACTAAGAGTTGGCACTCTCACCCTAGATGACATAGAACAAATGTTTTCTATAATATTGCCACCAGACATTTGGGGAAAAATAAGGAGAGAGGATGATGAATGTTTAAAGATAAAATGGGAAGATATAACTTCAGAAAAAAGGGAACAAGGAGAGAATATATCGGATGATATTAAAGACTTATCAGCAAAAATAATGGCTAAAGTAAATACACTGGTACCAATAAAACAAATTGACTGGTCAAAATTAAATGGATGTATACAAGATACTGAAGAAACTGTCTCTGCGTTTTTCGCTAGAATACAGAAAGTGTTCACAGCTTCAAGTGGTTTAGACAGTGAAAAAGAGACAACACAAAGTGCACTTGTCTCCTGTTTTGTAAATAATTTAAAACCTACAATTAAGAAAGGGATTCTAGAGTACAATCCAACTTGGTCATGCAAACCTTTGACAGAGATTTTGCAGTTAGCACAGTATTACGAGATGCTAGGGAAAAAGGACTTGGAAAGTAAAAATAACAAAATAAAAGAGTTAAAAACAAAAGTTTTGATTCAGCAGGCAAACCAGTATAGCGGCCGAGGACAAGGAGGCAGGGGGCGAGGAAGAGGCCGTGGGGGACCACAAAGGTCATTTTCGGCTCCCCCAACACAGCATACCATCACTAATGAACAAACACATGTTTGGTACACAAGCTTTAACAGTGTACCAGACATACAACTTGCACAGCCCACACCTAGGGGCCTGGTGTGAGGACAACACTCATTACTTCAGACATACCTTCAGGGAACAGGAGGGAAAAACATCCCCCCCCCCATTAGGACATGACTGGATACAATGCCAAGTTGGCCATACCAATCTCCATTTGGTACTCTGGGCCACCTTGTTGTCAGATGTGTGGGCCTCAACGATCATGGTGCATGCAAAGTAGGCATACATGAACTTACACTCAGATAGTAGACCCTGCTGTTCCCAACCTTTATAGATTCCTCACACTATACCAATGCTGAAGTACCATGTGGATCTTTACACATCTGGCAATGAGGAAGAACATCAGGGAGGGTCACCTTTTTAAGGGAATTTTGTCACAATGCATGACACGGGCACACATCCCAGCAGACACTCACATGACACAGCACAGCTCCACCACACGATCATCACAGCGCTGCAAGGCCTCCGGGTAGTTATGCGCTATATAAGTGGAATTTTTCATTTAATTTCATCACATGGTCCCCCGCTGCAACAGGCCCTGTACACATGCATCCCCGACTAGCCACAGTCACCCTCCCCAAATACTCACCCCTGCCTTCTTGCTGATGCTCCTTCAGACGTGCATCCAGCTCAGGATGAGTCACTGCCAATATGCGGACCATCAGTGGAGTCATGTTGCTCATGCTAAACTCCCAGTGAGCGGTATCAGGCCCAATGTCATCTCAGCCACGGTTTTGCAAGCCGACTGATGTCGTCCCACCTCTTGTGGCAGTGTGTGGGAAGTCTGTTGAAGACCCCCAGGGCTCGCACCTTTGCTGCAATGGCCCTCCACACGGCCTTACGCTGGTGTACCTTGAGATGCAGGTATGGGAGAGAAGAAGGGGAAATAATCAGTTACACAGTGTCATGTACCAACATCTATCACCACAGTAGCAAGACACCTACTCATGACCATTTGTAAACTCCCAACATCACATACTGGAGGACACCTCACAAGGGCACTCTGCATGGGCCAAAACCATGTGATTGCATGCATTCATGAGGGCGTACAGGGTCACAGATAATCACACACACATGCAGGATGACTGCACTGAACACCCTCATTGGCTTGCAGACATCACCAGTCCCATGCATGTCTGCACACTGCATACATCACATTTACACCTGTGTGTGTTTTGAAGCACTGTGTGCAGGCACTGGGCCTAGTCTCTGGGTTCACACTGATTCAGCCAACAGTGGCACACAGAAACAATCTCCCAAGCAATTCCTGTCCTGGCACCTACATGTCCAACATCCGGTGGCCCTTGATGGCTGATAATGTAACACACACCACTCACACATAGAACTGCAGGCTGGTAAAACAGTGACATTGAGACACACACACTCCCTCACCCTGGAGACAGCTTGTTTGTCAGTGTATGACACAACCCCACACCCCCAGGCATATCATGCAGCAGAACAAGTGCATGTCTGACACCCCATCTGCCCTACAGCTACCTCGACAATGACTTACCAATACATTGGAGCCACCATACAGCCTTGGGTACTGTGCCAGCACCTCGTCCACCAGGACCTCCAGCTCCTCGTTTGTTAATGGACTGGCACAGATCTTCTCTGTCCTTGCCATCCCTGTGGCCATGGAACACCTGTGTTGGAAGTGAGTGGTGAGGAGTCCACACAGCAGCAGGAGAGGGTCCCAGGCAGCAGGCACTTCAGGCAGCAGCAGGAGAGGGTCCCAGGCAGTAGCTGGAGAGGGTCCCAGGCAGCAGGCACTCCAGGCAGCATCAGGAGAGGGTCTCAGGCAGAAGGCACTTCAGGCAGCAGCAGGAGAGGGTCCCAGGCAGCCCGCACTTCAGGCAGCAGCAGGGGAGGGTCCTAGGCAGCAGGCTCTGTGAGCAGTGGAAATGTGAGGCTCACTACCACAGATTTATAGCCACCCTGGGGTCGTTTTTAAGGCACAGAGCTGCAACAATTGGTTGTGTAGTTCTGCCTCATTCAAAATCATCCAATGACCGCCTCTGCGGTGGCGGAGCACGCATACCGCGATTTTCAAAACTGCATCATGCCACCGCGATCATCGCTCTCATTGGCTGTAGGCAATGCTCCATGGCGGTGGTGCACCGCAGGGTCCCGGGGTGCGCTACCACAATGGTGCATCATTCAAAATCATCCAATGACCGCCTCCGCGGTGGCGGAGCACGCATACTGCGATTTTCAAAACTGCATCATGCCACCGTGATCATCGCTCCCATTGGTTGTAGGCTATGCTCCATGGCGGTGATGCACCGCCGGTGCCATGCGGTAGCTACCGCGATTTGGGCGGCGGAGCATGCCCACCGCCATCTACACATGTCCATATGCCAATGGCTACAGCACTTGTGAAAGGGGTGGTGCTGGTGTCGCACCGATGGGGCCAGGCGGCAGCTACCTCGATTTTGGAGGTGGAGCATGCCCACCGCAATCTACACATGTCCATAGGCCAATGGCTAACGCTCTCGTGAAAGGGGTGGTGCTGGTGTCGCACCGCCGGGGCCAGACGTTAGCTGCCTCGATTTGAGGCACTTGCAATGGCAATGTCCATCGTGAACATTACATCAGTAGACAGCAGCAACCTGGTTAAGGGCACATGATAGGGCACACAATTGCATTACCACATATGATAAACAGGTGGACACACGTTATGTGTGATGCACATTGGTCTGTGGTCCCTCCCATGTCACTTAGGCATTTAATGGTTGCTGATGCTACACAATGTTAAGATGGTGTGAATAATGTGTTAGAAATCAATGTGTTGTGTGTCAGTGCTAGCCTTGGCAATGCTTGTCCCACTGTATAATGTTGTCACTTACTTGTGCTTTCATTTCAGCTCATGCACACTAGGGACACTTTTACAGCTACTGTGATCATTGTGTTTTGGATGTGTGCCAAGTTACATAGATGTATTGATGTGTGACAGGTACAGCAGATGGGAATGAGACAGTCATGATCATTTTACACACGTTGTTGGATGGTACGGTACAAGGCATACTAATGTGTAATATGTGTTCTGTATGTGTGCATTCACATTGACCAATGTGTTGTTTGTGGCACTTGTGTATTGCTAATGGATAGGTGTGCCCTTGGTGTGTCTTACATGTCCACCAATGTGACATGGTGTGCCACGCATATCTCATGGCAGTCTTTGCTTTACCGTCACATCCTTACATGTATGTGCCGTTTCCATCTCAGGATGGCTGTTGCTGACATTTGTCCATTTACATCAAATAGGAAGAGGCCTAATCTCATACGTCACCTGACAGTGCTGGAGGACATGGAGGGTGTAGCGATCATTCGCAAGTTTTGCCTCAACAGACCGACACTGAAGACCCTTTGTGATCTGTTGGAGCCCCACCTGCAGCCTCGTCACCACTACCCAACAGCATTCACACCCACATACAAAGTGATGGCAGCCCTCTACTTTTTAGGGCTCGCCTGCTGATGCGCTTCTGCGCATCGCTGGCGAAGCTCTATTACGGCTTATCCAGTTTTGAACCACCACTGGCGATTCCACTGGCGATTTCTTCAAGTGCATGTGCTTTTTAGGTCATTGCGCAAGCGCAAGCCCTAAAAAGCGCGTGCACAATGCCACCAGCCGCCTGCCTGCCTGCCTCGCATTACCAGATCAAAGGCAGCCCAGCCCCCCTCCCACAAGCTTCTCAGCGTGTGCTCTGCCTCAGGCCTGCATTTCTCCTCCCCTCGGGCAAACAGATAGCCGCAATAACACCCTCCCTGCTCAGCTTTTTTCTCAATTTCTCCCCGTCTACACTTCCCATTAGGAGCCCTCCCTCCCCCCAGATAATCTATCTCCATAAGAGATAAGCAGCTCTTCCACCATCTCAAACCCGTATTAGTGCTCCTCACTATGCATGTTTTTACTTAGAAAATCAGCACAATGCAGCAGTGTGACATCAAGCCAGGTTCATCGACATCACTGCAAAAGTAAAGTTTTTATTCCCCATTTCCTCTTCAAGAAAGTGACTGCGCATCAGCCTCTACGGATCAGAAAGCGGAGCCCCTCCACTGACCGGGCTGCGAGTCAAATGGCCATGTTTCACAAATTATGGTTTTCGTGGTCTTATTCTGGAGTAGCCCTGTTGGCAAGAGAGGAAAGAGCAAGGCTCTGACAGTCAGTCCTCCTCTGCTTCATAGTATGCCGCGCCACTATAGTAAGTTGAACAAGGGATATTATTTGACAGAAAGAGGCAACCTGCATCTATTCACGGAAATACATTGAGCAGTCTACATTTTTATTTTTTAAAGCTACATACAATGCACCATAACTATTCTAGGTCTACAAATGGAAATACATAACAAGCAATATTTTTATTTATTTTTTAAGAGGTGCATACTTAAAAAAATGATTACAAAAATTAAACATCAACTAGTAATTAAAAAACCTAGCAATTAAGATATGCCACGTCAAATAATAACTTTTGTCGCCAATTAATTATCAGTGTCTGGAATGGATATGGTCACACCCTCACTCACCCTCAACCCCTCACCCTCACTCACCCTCAACCCCTCACCCACACCCTCACTCACCCTCAACACCTCACCCTCAACCCCTCCCTCATGCTCACCCACCCTCACCCTCACTCACCCTCAACCCCTCACCCTCACTCACTCTCAACCCCTCACCCTCAACACCTCACTCACCCTCACGCTCACCCTCACGCTCACCCACCCTCACCCTCACTCACCCTCAACACCTCACCCTCACTCACCCTCAACCCCTCACCCTCACTCATCCTCAACCCCTCACCCTCAACCCCTCACTCACAATCACTCTCACTCATCCTCTATCACCCTCAACCCCTCACCCTCACTCACCCTCAACCCCTCACCCTCACTCACCCTCAACCTCTCACCCTCACTCACCCTCAACCCCTCACCCTCACTCACCCTCAACCCCTCACCCTCATTCACCCTCAGCCCCTCACCCTCAACCCCTCACCCTCACTCACCCTCACCCTCACTCACCCTCAACCCCTCACCCTCACTCACCCTCACTCACCCTCACCCACCCTCACTCACCCTCAACACCTCACCCTCACCCTCAACACCTCACCCTCACCCTCACTCACCCTCACTCACCCTCAACACCTCACCCTCACTCACCCTCAACCCCTCACCCTCACTCACCCTCACTCACCCTCAACCCCTCACCCTCAACCCCTCACCCTCACTCAGCCTCACCCTCACTCACCCTCACTCACCCTCACTCACCCTCAACCCCTCACCCTCACTCACCCTCAACCCCTCACCCTCACTCACCCTCAACCCCTCACCCTCACTCACCCTCAAACTCAACATACATACATACATACATACCCTCACTCACCCTCACTCACCCTCAACCCCTCACCCTCACTCACCCTCAACCCCTCACCCTCACTCACCCTCAACACCTCACCCTCACTCACCCTCAAACTCAACATACATACATACATACATACATACATACCCTCACTCACCCTCACTCACCCTCAACCACTCACCCTCAACCCCTCACCCTCACTCACCCTCACTCACCCTCACTCACCCTCAACACCTCACCCTCACCCTCACTCACCCTCACTCACCCGCACTCACCCTCACCCTCACTCACCCTCACTCACCCTCACCCTCACTCATCCTCAATCACCCTCACTCACCCTCACTCACCCTCAACCACTCACCCTCACTCACCCTCACCCTCACTCACCCTCACCCTCACTCACCCTCACCCTCACTCACCCTCAACCCCTCACCCTCACTCACCCTCAACCCCTCACCCTCACTCACCCTCAACCCCTCACTCACCCTCACTCTCACTCATCCTCACTCACCCTCAACCCCTCACCCTCACTCACCCTCACCCACCCTCAACCCCTCACCCTAACTCACCCTCACCCTCACTCACCCTCAACCCCTCACCCTCACTCACCCTCAACCCCTCACCCTCACTCACCCTCACTCACCCTCAACCCCTCACCCTCACTCACCCTCAACCCCTCACCCTCACCCTCACTCACCCTCACCCTCACTCACCCTCACTCACCCTCACCCTCACTCACCCTCACCCTCACTCACCCTCACTCACCCTCAACCTCACTCACCCTCACCCACCCTCAACCCCTCATCCTCACTCACCCTCACTCACCCTCAACCCCTCACCCTCACTCACCCTCAACCCCTCACCCTCACTCACCCTCACCCTCACTCAACCTCAACCCCTCACCCTCAATACCTCACCCTCACCCAACCTCAACCCCTCACCCTCAATACCTCACCCTCACTCACCCTCACCCTCACTCACCCTCAACCCCTCACCCTCACTCACCCTCAGCCCCTCATCCACACCATCACTCACCCTCACTCACCCTCACTTGCCCTCACACGCCCTCACTCACCCTCACCCTCACTCACCCTCACCCTCACTCACCCTCACTCACCCTCACTCACCCTCACTCACCCTCACCCTCTCTCACCCTCAAAACCTCACCCTCACTCACCCTCAACCCCTCACCCTCACTCACCCTCAACCCCTCACCCTCAACCTCACTCACCCTCACCCACCCTCAACCCCTCATCCTCACTCACCCTCACCTCACTCACCCTCAACCCCTCACCCTCACTCACCCTCAACCCCTCACCCTCACCCTCACTCACCCTCACCCTCACTCACCCTCAACCCCTCACCCTCAATCCCTCACCCTCAATCCCTCACCCTCAGTCACCCTCACCCTCACTCACCCTCAACCCCTCACCCTCACTCACCCTCAACCCCCTCACCCTCACTCACCCTCAACCCCTCACCCACACCATCGCTCACCCTCACTCACCCTCACTCACCCTCACTCGCCCTCACTCACCCTCACTCACCCTCACTCACCCTCACCCTCACTCACCCTCAATGCCTCACCCTCACTCACCCTCAACACCTCACCCTCAACCCCTCACTCACCCTCACTCTAACTCACCCTCACCCTCACTCACCCTCACCTACCCTCAACCCCTCACCCTAACTCACCCTCACCCTCACTCACCCTCAAGCCCTCACCCTCACTCACCCTCAACCCCTCACCCTCACTCACCCTCAACCCCTCATCCTAATCCTCACTCACCCTCACTCACACTCACCCTCACTCATCCTCACTCACCCTCACCCTCACCCTCACTCACCCTCACCCTCACCCTCACTCACCCTCAACCCCTCACCCTCACTCACCCTCAACCCCCTCACCCTCACTCACCCTCAACCCCTCACCCACACCATCACTCACCCTCACTCACCCTCACTCACCCTCACTCGCCCTCACTCACCTTCACTCACCCTCACTCACCCTCACCCTCACTCACCCTCAATGCCTCACCCTCACTCACCCTCAACACCTCACCCTCAACCCCTCACTCACCCTCACTCTAACTCACCCTCACCCTCACTCACCCTCACCCACCCTCAACCCCTCACCCTAACTCACCCTCACCCTCACTCACCCTCAAGCCCTCACCCTCACCCTCACTCACCCTCAACCCCTCACCCTCACTCACCCTCAACCCCTCATCCTCATCCTCACTCACCCTCACTCACACTCACCCTCACTCACCCTCACTCACCCTCACCCTCACCCTCACTCACCCTCACCCTCACTCACCCTCAACCTCACTCACCCTCAACCTCACTCACCCTCACCCACCCTCAACCCCTCATCCTCACTCACCCTCACCCTCACTCACCCTCACTCACCCTCACTCACCCTCAACCCCTCACCCTCACTCACCCTCAACACCTCACTCACCCTCAACCCCTCATCCTCACCCTCACTCACCCTCACTCACATTCACCCTCACCCTCACTCACCCTCACCCTCACTCACATTCACCCTCACCCTCACTCACCCTCACCCTCACTCACCCTCACCCTCACCCTCACTCACCCTCACCCTCACTCACCCTCACTCACCCTCACCCACCCTCAACCCCTCACCCTCACACACCCTCATCCTCACTCACCCTCAACCCCTCACCCTCACTCACCCTCAACACCTCACCCTCACTCACCCTCACCCTCACTCACCCTCAACCCCTCACCCTCAATCCCTCACCCTCACTCAGCCTCACTCACCCTCAACCCCTCACCCTCACTCACCCTCAACCCCTCACCCTCACCATCACTCACCCTCACTCACCCTCACTCGCCCTCACTCACCCTCACTCACCCTCACCCTCTCTCACCCTCAACACCTCACCCTCACTCACCCTCAACCCCTCACCCTCACTCACCCTCAACCCCTCACCCTCAACCCCTCACTCACCCTCACTCTCACTCACCCTCACTCACCCTCACTCTCACTCACCCTCAACCCCTCAGCCTCACCCTCACCCTCACCCTCACTCACCCTCAACACCTCACCCTCACTCACCCTCACTCACTCTCAACCCCTCACCCTCACTCACCCTCACCCTCACTCACCCTCAACCCCTCACCCTCGACCCCTCCCCCTCAACCCCTCACCCTCACTCAGCCTCACTCACCCTCAACACCTCACCCTCACTCACCCTCAACACCTCACCCTCACTCACCCTCAACACCTCACCCTCAACCCCTCACCCTCACCCTCACTCACCCTCACAACACATATTGTGTTACAATAGGTGTCACATTTGCAAAAGATAAAACTATTGGCATTGTAAATAACAAAGCTATTAATTCGCTATTTTCAAAACAAGCACATAAATAAAAAATGTGTCCTTTACAATACCAATAGCTCAAACTTTCCTAATGCAAGACCTATTGCATTGCTGTGCTTCTCTCCCCTGCTGCACTCTCCTGCTCTCTAGAGATGTGGCCTAACGACAAGAGCTGCCATCTAAGTCACGTAAATACAAAATATGTTGCATTCCAAATGCTATAGGTGTCACATTCGCAAAAGTTATAACTATTGGCATTGTAAATGACAAAGCCATCAATTTAGCAATTTTAAAAACCAACAAATAAATAACATATGTCATTTACAATACCAATAACTCCAACTTTTCTAATGCGAGACCTATTGCATTTCCAATGCTTGTTTACAACTGGTTCCTTCTAGGAGACTGTGTCCAGCGCTGCAGGGATGTCGCAACCCATGTTCAGCCTGGTGCTGAGGGATGTACTTGCAGCCATGATGTTATTTAAGGATAGATACATACATTTCCCTAGAGGAGCAGAATTGGCTGGTGCGAAGGGTGACTTCTATCCCTTTGGGCACATCCCACATGTTGTTGGTGCCATCAATTGCACCCATGTAGGTGTGGTCCCAACACAGGCGAGTGAGCACATTTTCAGAAATCGAAAACATTATCATTCGATCAATGTGCAGGTGGTGTGCCTTGCGGACATGACCATATCACATGTGTGTGCAAGATTTCCCGGCTCTGCCCATGATTCTTACATCCTGAGGAACAGCATTGTGCCCCGGATGATGGCAAATCTGGTACCTGAGTATGCTTGGATTGTGGGTGAGTATGCCTAGTGGTATGGTGTGCTGTGTGTGTGACCTTCTGCCCTCTGCCTGTGCAACATTGCAATGTGTGTTTGTCTGTCCTAAGTGACTCTGCATATCCCAGTCGGCCATGGCTGCTAAGCCCACTACGGAATCCCAGGACCCCAGCTGATATCAGGTACAATGAGGCCCATGGCAGGACTCAACGTGTCATTGAGCAGACTTTTGGCCTACTCAAGTCAAGATTCCACTGCCTTGACAGGACAGGAGGAACACTGGCATACTCGCCTGGGAAGGTCTGCAAGATCGTTTTGGCACTCTGTATGCTGCACAACCTGGCCATTCACAAGGGGATCCCTCTGCTCCTGGACGATGATGAGGACCCAAGACCCCCGCCTGTTCAGAGCCATGAGTCCAGTGATGAGGACAGTGGAGAGGAGGAAGGAGTTGACATGCATCAACAGCTCATCAACCGCTACTTCACTTGAAGGTGTGTAAAGATGTATGACTTGTACATTGTCTGTTGTGGTTGTTGTTGTTGTGCAGGGCTATCTGCGGATGGTACAGACAGGCACATGTTGTATCACCCATGTGTAGGAAAGGTGGCATTGACTTTCCATATGTGGACGTAAGCTGGACTCTATTTGTTAACACCTACTGCACATAATCTTGTATGCCTGTAGTCTCATGTGTATGTTTTGTGTAGTGTTATGTCTGTGATGCCCAAATAACACCAGTGACTGTTGTTCTGTTGTGTCTCCTAGGTGCTTTAGAATAATCCTGCTCTACAGACTGTACATCATTTGGACACATCATGGACATTTTCAAAACTGTAAATATTGCACTAAAAACGATACAGCAGAAGATCTGGTGCATCAGGTTTTGTATTCGCAAAGTTGACATGTGAGGGGTGTGGGAATATTTACATGAAGGTGGTGAATGAGCAGTGATTTGACAGTCATGAGATGCAAGAGTAGACGTAAATCCAAATTTGGCTTGTAGGAGACGCACACCTTGTCAAATGATTGTAGTCAATGTCTATTTGGGTTAGTGGTACTCTGGGAGTAACACCCCCTGTACCTGGGGCAAAGAATACTGTGAGCTGCACCCTTGAGACCTAGCGTCCCTCCCAGGCACTCGATTCTTACCTCCCGTGAGCCACAAAGTGCTCGACACGTTTGAAAAAGTTGTGAACCAAGATATCACCAAAAGTTTCAAAACTCCAAGAACCAAAACGACAAACTTCACCAACATAGAGAGGCAGGCGATACAATCCTTATCTAGAAACAAGGATATTACCATACGTCAGGCGGATAAGGGAGGAGCCCTTATAATCATGGACACCGAATTCTACAATAAAAACGTATATGAACACATCAATGACGCCAACACATATATGAAATTGATGGGAGATCCCACAAAAGAATATACTAAAATCCTCAACACAATCATTAACAGAGCCATTGACACAGGGACCATTAGCAAAAAAGAAAAAAGGAATATCTCATCAAACCAAATCCATCAATTCCATATATTTATATGATTCCAAAAATACACAAACATCCTACAATGCCACCATTCCGTCCAATAGTTTCTACAATCAATTCAATCCACGAGCCAGTGGGAAAATTCATAGATAAACACCTACAGCCTCTTGTGCAAAAACTTCCAACATACGTAAAAGATACCACCCACTTCTTAAACATACTGGAAGAGCATACAACATCATTTACTACCAACATGATTTTATCAAGCATTGATGTCAAGGTATTATACACCTCAATCCCACATGATTTGGGGATGACAGCATTGGAAAGCATATTATTGGATTGCGAGAAAGACGAAGATCTCAAACTGCTAATCATGGAATTAATGCACTTCACACTATTCCATAGTTACTTCCAGTGGGAA
The DNA here is from genome assembly GCF_964263255.1 of Lissotriton vulgaris. Classification (NCBI taxonomy): domain Eukaryota; kingdom Metazoa; phylum Chordata; class Amphibia; order Caudata; family Salamandridae; genus Lissotriton; species Lissotriton vulgaris. Next base: position 22,606 of record NW_028251077.1, on the reverse strand, counting down.
GGTCAATTCTTTGCACAATGCACAGGAACTTCCATGGGGAATTGTGCACCACCAGCGTATGCTAACATCTTTATGCACTATTTCGAGTCTCAGCATATTCTATCCAAAAGACCATGGCAAGATCATTTCATACTGTATAAGCGGTTCATTGACGACATCTTCATTCTCTGGAACGGTCCCATTGCACTATTACAATCAGCTATCCAGGATTTGAACACCATTAATGAGCGAATACAATTTACATACAACATCAATGAAAAGCAACTACCGTTTTTGGATGTACTTATTATGAAGGAAAATGACAAATTACTTACTACAGTATTCCAAAAACCAACAGACAGAAACAATCTCTTACATCACCAGAGTTTTCACCAACCATCGTTGAAAACACACCTTCCATACTCTCAACTAATTCAGATAAAAAGAATTGCCTCCTCTCATGAAATGTACCAACAACAAAAAGAACTCATGATGAAAAAGTTTAAGGATCGAGGATATCCAGAAACCACTTTGAAATACGCTATGGATAGAATAGAAACTATGAACTGGCAACAACTATTAACATCCACATGCGTAAGGGAAGAAAGGAGATCAGTTTTTATCTCTAAATATTCCACAAGAAGCCACAAAATAAAAAGAGTCATTTTGAAACACTGGCCACTACTAGCCTTGGAAGAAGACTTTCATGGAATTTTTATTCCTAATCCAAGGTCTGCCTTTCAAAAAAACAGAAATCTCAAAGAACTTCTAAAACCTAAATCCATTGAAACATCAAACAAATACACAGGCACGCTACCATGCTACAATTGTGGAAATTGCAATTCCATCATAAAAGGAAACGAAATTGACCATCCATCAAGTGGAACTAAAATCAAATTAAAAGTAAATGGCACATGCGACAGCACAAATTTGATTTACATGCTAAAATGCCCATGTGGCCTCCCCTATGTGGGCAAAACATTGAGGAAAATCAAAGTAAGATTAACTGAACACAAAAGTAACATCAGACTGAAATCCACCAAATCCACAGTAGCAGTACACTACAACGAACATCAACACAACCCCAGTCAGTTAAAGTATTGTATCCTTGAAATTATACCCACGTTGCCAGGAAGAGACAACGACCAATACCTCTTGAGACGAGAATTATTTTGGATACATAAACTTTCATCAACTGCGCCAAGAGGATTGAATGAACGGCTGGAATTCAGTTGTCATTTATGATCAGCATATGAACAATTATGAACAAACTATAAGACTTCCAAACATATGCATCTAAACATATGCATCATCATGTTTTAATTTAATTTCTTATGTGCTTTAAACATATTTGTATCTCACAACGTGTTTATATGTTAATGGTATTTTACTCATGAAAGTATCAGGTTATGAAATCGCAATTATGATCCAACACGCGTATGCCCCATACTCGACCAATTCACAGTTCGATAAACTCATTTTTTACCAGAACGATCACGTGATCGGCCTCACAGCCAATCACAGCACAGGCACCTTTAATGAACCCAAACTATTAGGATCGCACACATCTACGATCGTTCACATTTTCAACCGCATAAATATTTGATCGATTATCTACCTATTTTTTCGCTTGAACGCTCCTAAATACTTCTCAGATCACCAAACATAAACACGGAATACATCCGTCGCCATAGCCAATCACACAAGACTTAACACAGTTCGTATCACATGACGAACAAAACGCCTATTAGAACACGGCGTTCAAACACGAGTACACCGTCAGACATTCGAATCAGACGAGCGCGGAACAAGAGTGACCCTTTAACTCTCCGGTAAGCGAGAATTCTTTCAAAACTAGACATTCTATATCCTTAGGGACAGTAAGACGAACAGAGTTACTCGGCAAGCAGATTTTTGAACATAGTTTTCATTGTTTCTTCCAGCCTCACTACAACCCGCAAAAGTTGAAAATTACTCGGATCAGGTTGGAATCAGCATTTTTTACAAATAATGAAGCACGTATAAAATCATTTGAATTCTGGTGCACAAAGTCACGATATACTATGCTATGGCTCACTTATGAATCATTTCACTGCAGGTCACATTTTATGTCACAGCAAATTAATTTTATTTTTACGACAGTTGCACTCATTTCACGGGTTATACACAACATATCCCTGAATCTCCCGTACTTACCGTTACGCATGACAACAAAGGCATGTTAAATGTTTAATGTATATGTCACATGTTCTAGAGATGAATGCTTTGATTTTGAAAATTGTACTTGGTTACTTTCAGGAAGTTACACGGCCCCTGACGAAGGGTGATGCCCGAAATGCATTGGGCCACAGGGCCATTTGCCTAAAACATTATGAAAACATTATGATAACAACAATGTGAAAAATTCACTTCAAAAATAAAAGGAAACATATCAATCAAGAAAGACAAGTTTATTGAACTTATTTGAACGAATCAAGGAAACATTTTTTCGAGTGCCTGGGAGGGACGCTAGGTCTCAAGGGGCACGGTGCAGCTCACAACATGCAAGAGTAGACACCACATGGATGTGGTGACCCAGTCCAACAGACAAGTGCCATTGCCAAGGCAGTGTGGGGAAAGACAGTCCAAAAAGTCAATGCAGTGGGGAAGAGGGTTGCCATCAGGGCTGGCTCTGTGACTGGCGTGTGGCTGGTGCTTTTCCTCCGGAGACTCCCAGGCTCTTCTTTGGATGCCCCCTTGATCTTTTTGGTGGTGGGGGGCCTGCTGAATGGCCAGTGGCGTCTGAGGACTCACCCCTCTCTCACCCCCAAATGCACCGATGACTCTGGTGAAGTGGTCCAGGGATGGTGTGCCAACCTCCTGAGGTCTGGGGGGGACCCTGGCCCTCCCATCTGCCCAGATGCCACAGACCTGTTGCCTCACCACGGTGGGTCCTCGCACACTCTCCCTGTCCTCCACGGTTGGTGTTGTGTCCTGGCCGTCCCCTGGGACAGGGAGGGTGCTGGTGGTGGCTGAAATGGCAGCGGTGGAGACACAGGCCGTGACTGCAGGGGTCTGCTGTGCAGTTGTTGGTGCAGCAGACGTGGTGGTGGGGAGGATGAGGTCCAGGGATCTGTTGGGCCTTGGCACACCAGATGGACCGGCCTGGAGCTCATCGTCCAAACTATCCTGGGAGTCAACATGCGAGAGTCCATTGTTGTAGATGATTCTAGGACTCTGGTAAATATTCCAGATTTCATGCCCTTATGTGGTTATATCAAATCATACCCTTATACAGGCATAAGAATCATACCCATATTAAGACATAACCAATGCAGTCCAAATACGGCAAGGCTACTCCCATAGACTCCTAGAAAGCACAACATGTTCTTAAACAAACCAAGCCTCCAGCAGCCCGGGAATTCCCCCTGCTTCTGTATTGTTTTGTCCTAGAACTCCTGGAGTCCTGAAAGAACTGCGAGTTCTTAGTGACGTCTTATGTCCAACCTTACGTCAAACTCGGCACCTTCCAGGTTTAAATATACAAGCATCTGCCTTAAGCAACACGCGGTAGTTTGGAGCAGATCCGCTGTCTACTTGCCTGACCCCCTGCTGATGCGAGTGCCTAAGGAAACCGACCCTCCCTGCTGACGCACTGAGAGAGTCGTTGTCTTTTCTCCTGCCGAGAAATCCAGCTCCAGTGTTTCCTGTCACCCTTGCGGGTTGCTGGGGGATCGAGTCAGGAGAAAGAGATACAAGACCTCCTTCATTCTATAACCAAGGTACGGAGCTGATTAGACCCACAGAGAGTTCTTGATTCAGATTCTTGGCAAAAACTGTAACTCATCTATTCTTTCCCTGTACTAGGCTTAGGTTAGGTACACTGGGGTAGGCGTATCTTAGAAACACCAGTTGAGTATGTTTAGTCATTATCTTATCGTTGTATGTATTTTATCAATTTTAAGTATCATATGGCTTAGAAACCATATAAATGCTTTTACAGTATTACTTCATAATACTCATTTTACTGTACGCACTTTACTTTACGACAAGTATTGCAATTGTGGCAATTCACTTCTCTTGCATGAGAAAGTATACTGCTCAATAAATACCCTTTTTTATTGAAAACGCCCGTCTCTCTATTTCTCTGCACTTGTGGTGAAACTAAGCATGCACGATTGACTGAGTGAAATAGCCATCTATTGTTTCCACGACTCTGGAGATATACTCCTTATTCTGGGGGAGCAAAGTTGTCATCTTTATGCGGTTGTCAGAAACTAATCCATTCTTGTCTATTCAGGAAAGCTGGAAAGTTAACACCTTCTTGTTTACTCGAGAAAGTTTCCATTGACCTCTGAGCTAGCTGGCATTTCATATTTAAGTCTAACATATTCAATAGAGAACTAGTCGACCTCTGTCCTACGTCTATACTGTTGTTTATGTTATTGCAATGCGCAGAGCCTATTGGGAATATAGGAACTACACTACACCATGTACCGGGGGTGGAGACTGGCTCTGCTGGTCGTTGTTGTCATCAGCAGCGAGTTCTTCATCCCCTGTGGATTAGATTGTGAATGGTCAGTGTTGGTCTCTGTGCAAGTATTCTGTTAGCTGCATGTAATCAACTGTCTGTACACTGCACAATTGGGAGATCTTCACTATTGTTAGTAATGACATTACTGTCGGTAATTACATAGTGGAGAGGAACATCAATAACTGGTACATGTAATGTATCAATGCATTGCATGCAACTGCTGCTGTGTGTTGTGGTACAGGCCTCCCTCCCACACACAGACCTCCCAGGCAGGATGGCCAGCTACCTGTCAGGTGAGGGTAGACAATGCAATGGCTGACACATGCTCCTGCGTGGTGGGGGGGAGGGCTCCATCTTGATAGGCTGTGGGGGCATGGTGGAAGTAGTAGTACAGGCCTCCCTCCCCCAAATGGAACTCTCATGCAAGATGGATACCTATCTGTTAGATTGTTTGGTGTGCTGCAATGGCTGCCATATGCTCCTGGGTGGGGTAAGGCTCTGTCTTGGTAGGCTGTGGGACAGGGGGCATGGTGGGAGTAGTAGTATAGGCTTCCCTCCCCCAAACAGAACTATCATGCAAGATGGCTAGCTACCTGTTAGGTGAGGGTGGACAATGCAATGGCTGACACATGCTCCTGGGTGGTGTGGGGGAGGGCTCCATCTTGATAGGCTGTGGGATAGGCGGCAAGGTGGGAGTAGTAGTACAGGCCTCCCTCCCTCAAATGGAACTCTCATGCTAGATGGATTCCTACCTGTTAGTTTGTTTGGTGTGCTTGAGGTTCCGTGACGATTTGAACCCGTGTTTTCAACATTGTCGTAAATACATAATTTTGGTATCAGTGAACCGCAAATGGTCCATTTAGCATATCCCGGTGTTTTCGCTATGCTACGAGCAAGAGTACTTCTGTTACAAACACATTTCTGATCTACCCGTGGCATCCATCTTAGATTATGGCAGCCATTTTGTGTTTCTTGCCCTCACATAGACAATGGACACGCAATGACCTCTGATTACTTCATTTCGATTAAGGACACGTAGGCTTTAGCCGGAGATTCACCTCTCGAGTAACACGTGCACCTTAGAACAGAACACGCCATGGCTGCACGACTCGACAGAAACTGCCTCCTCTGCCTGAGGCCAGTCCTGCTATACTGGTTCTCGTGTTCGTTGGTCTGATCATGATTAGGCGGCCGAAGCTGGTAGCCTTGCCCATTTACGACCCACAAACATCTCTTATCCTGCTTTTCTATCTTTTACACCTGGCTCTGCTCCTTTCCTTCTGGGCCTTTATTAGGGGGAGGTAACGAAATTTATGATGAGGCGGTCCGGCTCCTGAATGAGAAGTTGACATGGGATTATGATGGAACAGTGGGAACCCCTCGTTCGTAATGTTGTGACATCAGATATTGTCAACGATTCCTGTGCAACGCTAAATATTTATTGTTTAGGACACAAAGGTTTGGGAATGTACTAACATGTAAAGAATTTGCCCGAAGCCCAATATTTAGTATATAAGGAGAAACCCTTTCTGTACAAATCGAACAGGCTCCTAGATTCTGCCCGTGTGTAGTTTCTGTGACTTCTGTGTCCCTGCAGTAATAAACCTTTGGTCTTTGACGCCACCATCGAGAAGCCCGTGTTTCTGTTTATTTGTGCACCGAGACAGGTAGAACTCCGGGGTCTTTGGGTGTTATCCCTGACACCTCTGGACAGAACCAAAAAGTCCAGAACTCCAATTGGCGCCCATCGTGGGGCGACGCCATTCGGTACCGGTCCAAAAGCCTGAAGAGTTCGAGAAGCTTTGTGTGAAGATTCCTGAGGGAGGCGCCCCACTTCATCGATCCCGGCATATCGCAAAAGTGGCTCGACGTTCTCTTCCACGAGGGTTCCCATTCAGGACGGCTGCAGTGGTCCTTTGCCTTGACCGTCGCCCTGTCTTGGACCCAAGGTGCAGTCCTTAGTACGGCGAGACAAGACGGGTTTCTCCTTGGTGACGTCTTCAGTGCCTCAGTTAAGTATTAAGTGATTGCTAGTTAGTTACTTCGTAAGGGTTGCTCCTGTTTGGATAATCCTTTTTTTAGTTCTTGGTTTGGTTTGGTTTCGTAAGATTATCCCTGGTTGTTCTAGTTACGATAATCTTTTGGTTTAGTTTGGGTATCGATACATTCGTTCGCTTTGGTAGGCCTAAGTTCTTAGTTCGAGTGCACATTTCTGTTTGTGTTTTTGTCTGTTCTGTGTTCCGGATTATAAAATGGTAAGTCGGAAAAATTGTATGTTGTCGTGTTTTGGTTGCAACAGTGATTCCCGGTTGGAAGACTCATGTCTGGTTCCTCCGATCGGAACTCCTCTTTATTATCTGTATTGTAAGTTTGGTGTGGGTCCTATATCTTATAATGAGGTGTGGGTCCGTTATACCGAAAAAGACGGTGTCCTTAGTTGGCCATTGCATGGTAGTTTTGAACCCGAAGTTCTTGATAATCTGGAAGTGAAATTGTTTAAGAAAAAAGCCCGGCCGGCAATGTTTGATTCTTTCCGTTATTGGCGAAAAGAATCTAAACAAAGAGAAATTAAAAAGTTAAAGAAAGAACAGAAAGAGCAAGAGTTGACTTTAGAACAAGCTGCCAAGCAGCTGCAACTCAATGAGTCTGAGAAAGCAATGGAGGTGGCTGTTAGAGAGCGTAATTTAGCGATAGACAAGTGCTACCCTGCCTTGCCATCGAGTACAGCTAAGGCCGTGGAGGACTCCGAAAATGATCCTCTGCTGTTTTATTTGTTAAGGTCACCCCCACCGTATGCACAGGGTGCTACGGCTCCACCTTTACCAAATGTTCAATTACCGGTTGCTGGACAACCTGGTATTCCTGCTCCTGCTCCCCTGAATCAAGTTCCTGTACCTCCTGTGGTCAATGTAAATGTTCCTTCGGCACCCCCTCTTCCAGGGTTGTCGACTTCTTTACCTATACCTGCATCACTTACACCTGTTGTCTCACAAGCTACTTTGCCTGATACTCCTACTGTTCCTGTTCTATCTGTTCCAACTGCTACTGTATTTTCTGCTTCTGCTAGTATTATGACTCCACTTTCTGTTTGTCGGAGAATCACTGATTCTGTCTCCAATATTCTGTCTCCCTTCTATAAAACTTTAATTAAGACTCCGGCCTCTGACTCTGTACAGAGACGTAGTCAGCTTCCCAGTACTGAAGAACGGGGAATATTAGATTCCACCGCTCTTAGATGGATTTCAAAAAGTAGAAGATATAGTACTAGAGATGTATTAGATACATTTATGCAATGGAAAGAACCGACACAACGATATGTGTTCGATGAGATGTGCTCCCTTTTGCGTGACGAATTAGAAGAAGATGATTCTGAATCAAATCTAGAAGAATTAATTAATGTTCAGAAAGAATTTGCTGCGGGTATGATAGTTGGTGAGGATATAAAGGAAGCGATGGAGCTCATTTTAAGCTATAGGAATGATCCATCCCTTCGTTCACCGAGAGAGTTAGAGAAACATAGTACGAAGCAGAATTGCCAATATCCAATGAGGGAGGTTCCTCCAATTTGGCGCGAAGCTGTGCAAGCTGATGCTGTCAATGGTATTGTTGCCGCTCCGGCGCAATTCCAGAGAGTGTGGATACACATTCCATGGAAGCGAGCTGAAGTGTTAGCAGTGAAACAGGCCTTGCCTGATCCACGTAAGAATCCTGCCGGATACTATAAAGAGTTAGCACAGACAGTTGAGGCTTGTGTGATGAATTTAGCGGACATTGACATGTTATTTGGGAATGTAGTTCCGCAACCAACTTGGGCTAAAATACGTAAAGAGAATCATCCCGTTGCCCTAGGTGGTGATTGGGCAGCTATCATTGCGGCAGATGGTCAGCAAATAGGTGGTTCAAAACCCGAACCTCTAATTGCTAATCTTCCAGGTAGAATAATTGACTTAATGAAGACTCTGATGCCAGCATTGCGCGTTAACTGGGACAAGTTGTCCGCATGCAGGCAGAAGAAAGACGAAAGTGTCTCCGACTTTTTCACAAGGTTCGAAGAGACTTTTGTAGATCACAGTGGTCAGGATATGAGTACAGAAGGAGGACAGAGACTATTTGTCGATAAATTTGTACACAATATGCTGCCAGAGCTCAGTAATAAATTGAAAGATTCCGAGAGTGCGTGGGCTGTCTCTACAACTGCGCAAATACTTGCAACTGCACAGTATTATGAAAATAGGGATAAAGAGGAAAAAGAGAAATCAGATAAGAAAACGAAAGATTTAAAAACTAAAGTTCTTTTACAGCAGGCATATCCGCCTCGTATGAATCAGACTAATACACAGCAAGGATCATATCAACGGACAGATTATAGTTCACCGAGGCCGCAATATCAGTGGAACCAGTGTGCGTACTGTAAGAAAGAGGGTCATTATAAGAATGACTGTCCAGTCTTAGCGCAAAATAATGCTGCAGCAGCTCAGAGAGGTCGTGGTGGTTCTATGCAGAATTCTAGAGGTCGAGGACGAGGTGCTATGCCTCCACAAATGAATGATCGCCCCTCTAATCATTTTGATCAGTGGAATGGACAGTCTGCCCAACAAAATAGATCTCAACAGTATCATGTTGAAGACTATTGTGAGGTTGATGAGGGATTTCAGCAAACTGAGTACTAGGACAGCCATGGACAGAGAGAGGGAATAGTATCAGTTCCAGTGGATCAGAGTGGGCCTTATGTCATAGTAGCAACATCAGGTGTAGTTGAACCGTTTCTGTTGGATACTGGTGCCGCAAAAAGTTCTATCATTCATGCGAAACTCCCTGGCGCACCTTTGTCCGGCTTAACGAATGTTTCTGTAGGTTTTTCAGGCGCCCCTGTTTACAACCCTGTATCTGGTCCTTTGCCTATTTCTGTTGGACCGTGTCAATTGAAAGCACCCTTGATTTTGACAACCGGTTGTAATGAAAATCTGCTTGGTTTAGACTTGTTAAAACGCCTATATGCGACATTGTACTGTTCTCCGTCAGGAGTACAGCTTACATTGGGTAAAAGAATCACCTCTCCGATGTACTTGTCAATGGATGCACTCCCGTCAGAGCTGCGTTCACTCCCTGATACTCTTTGGGCGACTGGTCCTAACGATGTAGGCCTTTTGGAAATCCCACCATATGTAGTCACTTTGAAAGCAAATGTCAAATTTCCACGAATTCCTCAATACAAGATTTCTAGTGAAGGTGAACGTGCACTTTTATTGATTGTGCAAGATTTGATTAAGAAAGGCGTGGTTGAGGAAACTAGAGGAAATGTCTGTAACAGTCCTGTATTACCAATTTTGAAACGTACTGATCCTTCAAAGCCTCCAGTGTATAGGTTTGTTATCGATCTCAGAGAGGTTAATAAAATTGTGGTTCCGCAGTTTCCTGTGGTTCCAGACATTACTGCATTGTTAACGTTGATTCCTGCTACAGCCACATGGTTTTCAGTCATCGACTTGAAAAATGCCTTTTTCAGTATTCCGATAGCCGAAGAAAGCAGAGATATTTTCGGCTTCTCTCTAGGAGGTCGAAGCTTCAGGTTTAAACGTGCTCCACAAGGCTATTGTGAGAGTCCGTCCATTTACAGTCAGGCATTAAAAAGTCAGTTAGATTCCTTTGTACTTCCTCCTGGTTCTGCCTTAGTGCAGTATGTGGATGATCTTCTAGTGGCTGCCGATGACAAGGAAACTTGCAAAGCAGCTACAATTTCCTTATTGCATCATTTGTCTAGTTTGAATCACAAAGTGTCACCTTCGAAAATGCAATACTGCTGCCAAGAAGTGACCTACCTAGTTCATCTCTTGTCAAAGGAGGGAAGGAAGTTGACCCCAGAGAGAATAAAAGCAATTACGCAGATGAGTGTTCCCCGCACACAGAGAGAAGTTCGTGCCTTTTTAGGTATTACTTCATACTGTAGGCAGTGGATCCCAAATTTTTCTCTTTTGGCAAAACCATTGGTAGCTTTGACTGGGAAAGGTGTTCCGAGTCCGGTGTCATGGTCTGCTGAATGTCAGGAGAGTTTTTCTGAGTTACGAAATGCACTATGTTCAGCTCCAGTGTTGGGTACACCCGATTACAGTAAGCCATTCACGCTCTATGTTCACGAAAGAGAAGGTTGCGCGTTGAGTGTCCTGACACAGAAATTTGGTGATAAACAACGCCCTTGCGCGTATTTTTCATCAACATTAGATCCGGTAGCTAGAGCGTTGCCTAGTTGTTTGAGAGCTACAGCGGCAGCTGCAGCTTCCATTCGACAATCTGCTGGTTTGGTGATGAACAACATGCTAGTGGTCATGGTTCCTCATGCTGTGGACACACTCATGAACCGAACCAAGACACAGCATCTTACCAGTGCTAGATTATCAGGCTATGAGCTGACACTGTTAGCGAGTCATATTCAGATCAAAAGATGCAATGTATTGAATCCAGCAACATTGTTGCCGACTAATCAGGAGTCGAGTGATTCTGAACCCCATGATTGCTGTTTCAGAACCGAGGAGGAGACAAAAGGACGAATTGATTTAAAAGATACTCCATTGTCAGATCCAGATGGCACGTTGTATGTTGATGGGTCATGCTTTAAATTGGAGAATGGTGATGTGACTGCCGCTTACGCAGTAACGACTTTGAGTACGATTGTGGAGACTGCGAGAGTGAGTCAGAATTCTGCCCAAGCTGCAGAATTGATAGCACTAACGAGAGCGTGTGTTTTAGCTAAGGGAAAGAGAGTGAATGTGTTCACAGATAGTCAGTACGCGTTTGGCGTGGCCCATAGTTTTGGCCGTTTGTGGAAAGAGAGAGGTTTCATTACGTCCCATGGGACTAAGATTCAACATGGTCAGCTAGTTAACGACTTGTTGGAATCTCTAACCTTGCCGACTGAAGTTGCGATTGTGAAATGCAGTGCTCATAAAGCAATCACGGATGATGTTGGTCGTGGAAATGCTTTTGCTGATGAAACCGCTAAACAGACAGCTAGAAATATGATGAGTAGAATGTATGTTGCAACATCTGCAAGATGGATTTCTGAGTCTGGAATGTGTGAGGACACAGTGGAAAGTGTGAAAGAAATTCAGAAAGAGGCGATTGAGGAAGAAAAGCTTGTATGGAAAGAAAGTACGGGTAAATTGGACTCGAGTGGATGTTGGATTGATTTGTCGGAACAACAGCGTTGGATGTTGCCTGATGCGTACGTGCTTGCAGTAGTAACGATGGCGCATGGAGTAGCGCACATCAGTTCTAAAGGGATTTGTAAGAGGTTGGCTCCAGTCTGGAAGAATGATGGGATTAGTAAGTGTGCAGAGAGAGTGGTGAAAAATTGTATGGTATGCCTGATGCATAATCCTGGCAAGGGAGTCCCCACACCTGCTGGTCACTTCGCTCCTCCTTCCTGCCCCTTTGAAGTGATTCAGTTAGACTTCATTCACATGGATCGTTGCAACAACCTAAAGTACGTCCTAGTGGTAGTTTGTGCTTTCTCCAGATGGATCGAAGCATATCCACTGAAGGACAACACTGCCCTGTCAACTGCCAAAATTCTTCTCAAGGAATACTTCCCTAGGTACGGTAGCCACGGATTGTCTGGTCAGATAACGGAAGTGAGTTCGTAGGGAAAGTTATGCAGAGTGTGTGTGCCGGTTTAGGGATCAAACAGAAGTTTCACAGTGCGAACCATCCCCAGTCTGCTGGCTTAGTTGAGGGTTACAATGGCACCCTCAAACTAAAACTTGCTAAAATACAAGCGTCCACGGGTTTGTCCTGGCCAGAAGCACTACCCTTGGCTTTGTTATCTACGAGAGCGACTGTACATTCTAGAGTAGGGCTTAGTCCATACGAAATAGTTTTTGGCCGTCCCGCTAATGTTTGGGGAGTGCCAAGGCCAAAAGAATTCTGTTCTCTGGAATACCCAATGTTGATTGATTACCTTTACGACTTGACTGCTAAATTGAGTCTTATTCACCAACAGGTTTTCGATGCATTGCCAAAGCCAACGGAGAGTCCAGGTCATCAGCTGAAACCTGGAGACCAAGTCGTCGTGCGCAACTTTGCAAGGACGAAAAATCTTCAACCCAGATTCGTCGGCCCATACCAGGTGCTGCTAGCAACGAGAACTACTATTCGTGTGGCTGGTCGAAAAAATTGGATACACACGACACACGTCAAACGTGTGCCCTTGCCACTTCCTTACGATAACTGGGTTAAAACAGGAATTGGTGCCTCTGAGTTTGAACGAACACCCAGGTTTATCCCTTTCAGCGATGCCGAACTAATAACTGACACATCGAACTCTGGCTCTCCTCCTAAAACTGCTCTTTTGAATTCTGAACATTTGTCCTCTGCATCAGAAGAAACTTTGCCATCTGCGAACTTGAACATTGCAACCCCTGCTGAAAATACACTGTTTCCAGATCAAACAGCTCCTGCAAAACTGAGATCCAATTTACGGTCTCGCAATATGGACAAATAAAGCAGGAAACTGCCTATTTTACACATTTGAAGTTAACACTTTTGCCTCCAGCCAGGAAGTTTGCTATTGTACATTGTTTTGTTGTTTTAAAATTGCCTTGCCGTCTGGGTAGCCGTAGGGTCGTGGCTGTGTGCCTAGTTGAACCTGCGGGGGTCAGACACTAGGTCGATCTTTCTGTTAGTTCTGGGAACTCCCAGAGCTGATAGAGGCATTTTCATCTACGTACACATCATCAGTGGTCGCGAGTGGATTGTAGAAGATGGAGCTTCCTGAGCTGCAACGAGAAAATGTAATTTATGTTCGCAGAAACAGACTTTACAAAATTCTTCATAGCAAATGTTTTCTAATGCAATGTGCCATTACATTTTTGATTGTTTTGATAGCGTTGGTGGGTGGAATCGTCTTTGGTGTGAATTTAATTTTTATGCCAGTAACTACAGTACCTCCCCTTGATCCTGCTACTTCTACTGTTTCTTCTATGCATTCTTTTCACTCGTTTCCTGAACACGAGCAAGCTTGACGCTCAGAATTCATTAATAACACATTTGTACAGCTCTTGCATCAACACGAACTGGTAGTTAACACTACAGACTGCTGGGTGTGTGGCTTGATACCCCACACTATGGATAAAGGCATTCCCTATCTAGTTTTGCCTTTTAGCTATAATGGATCATTTCAGGCCTTCCAGACCATTTTTGCCTATGCCCTTGAGACCTATCCTCCGCGTCCACCACGTTCCACTAAATACAACTCTGTCAACAAAGCTTTAGTCCAGGGAATTATTGACATGATTAGAGACGTCAATAATACTCCATCTTACCCTAGAGATGAATTACGGGTGTATTTGAGTTGGAACTCTACAGAGTATCGCCTTAGTTTGGGAGAAAGCAAGCGTAAAAGCTCCATTCCAGTCTGGGTCGTACCTCACCGAGGTCAAGTCTGTTTGCAGGGAAATGGGAGGAATCCGAGAGCTCAGCTAGGGAAGAGTGAGTGCGTTGAGACTTACGTGTTTCCGTCTAACTCTTCCCCTGCCTTTCTTACTGCTAGGGGTACCTACTTCATCTGTCAGGACAGAGCGTATACATGGTTGCCTGCTGACTTCGCAGGTTCGTGATATATTGCTCGATTGTTGCCTCCAACACACATTGCTTCTTCTGATTATCACAAAACCAGAGTAGCAAGAGGTGTCTTCAGCAAGGAAGATACCGCTGGTCAGGAGGCTGGAGACTTCTTTAAAGGTTTTCTTCCGTTCTGGGGGCCTATGGCCAATAGTAGAAATATACGTCAGCTAACACGGGTAGTTGAATCTACTATTACCGAAACTGCTGGTGCCCTTAGCAACTTGACAGCTGAGCTTCAGGCGGATCGTCTCATGACGTTGCAGAACCGTATGGTTCTAGACGTAATACTTGCAGATCGAGGTGGGGTATGCAGAATGATCCAATCGAGCTGCTGTGTTTTTATTCCCAATAATGCTCCAACTGTCTATGAGGCGATCTCTAAGCTACACAAGATTTCCGACTCTATACATGTAGACAAGGGAAACTGGTCCTTCATGGAGTGGTTTTGGACTCTGATATCAGCGTGGGGATGGAAGGTTCTGATGGTCATTGGTGTCATCTTAGTATTCCTGTTCTCGTGCTGCCTGATTATCCAGTGTGGTCCAGCTTTGTGTAGTCTTTGTGCTGCAACCTGTTTCAGAAAACCACCTGCGTTTGGAGAAAAGGCGCGAGAGAGGATGATGATACAACAACATGTCACTGACCTGATGAGCATAGAGTTAGACTCTGACATAGACTAAGTAATTGCCTATGTAAGGGCAAAAGGAGGGTCTGAGGTTCCGTGGCGATTTGAACCCGTGTTTTCAACATTGTCGTAAATACATAATTTTTGTATCAGTGAACCGCAAATGGTCCATTTAGCATATCCCGGTGTTTTCGCTATGCTACGAGCAAGAGTACTTCTGTTACAAACACATTTCTGATCTACCCATGGCATCCATCTTAGATTATGGCAGCCATTTTGTGTTTCTTGCCCTCACATAGACAATGGACACGCAATGACCTCTGATTACTTCATTTCGATTAAGGACACATAGGCTTTAGCCGGAGATTCCCCTCTCGAGTAACACGTGCACCTTAGAACAGAACACGCCATGGCTGCATGACTCGACAGAAACTGCCTCCTCTGCCTGAGGCCAGTCCTGCTATACTGGTTCTCGTGTTCGTTGGCCTGATCATGATTAGGCGGCCGAAGCTGGTAGCCTTGCCCATTTACGACCCACAAACATCTCTTATCCTGCTTTTCTATCTTTTACACCTGGCTCTGCTCCTTTCCTTCTGGGCCTTTATTAGGGGGAGGTAACGAAATTTACGATGAGGCGGTCCGGCTCCTGAATGAGAAGTTGACATGGGATTATGATGGAACAGTGGGAACCCCTCGTTCGTAATGTTGTGACATCAGATATTGTCAACGATTCCTGTGCAACGCCAAATATTTATTGTTTAGGACACAAAGGTTTGGGAATGTACTAACATGTTAAGAATTTGCCCGAAGCCCAATTTTTAGTATATAAGGAGAAACCCTTTCTGTACAAATCGAACAGGCTCCTAGATTCTGCCCGTGTGTAGTTTCTGTGACTTCTGTGTCCCTGCAGTAATAAACCTTTGGTCTTTGACGCCACCATCGAGAAGCCCGTGTTTCTGTTTATTTGTGCACCGAGACAGGTAGAACTCCGGGGTCTTCGGGTGTTATCCCTGACACCTCTGGACAGAACCAAAAAGTCCAGAACTCCAATGCAATGGCTGCCACATGTTCCTGGGTGGGGGAGGGCTTCATCTTGGTAGGCTGTGGGACAGGGGGCATGGTGGGAGTAGTAGTACAGGTCTCCCTCCCCAAAACAGAACTCTCATGCAAGATGGCCAGCTACCTGTTAGGTGAGGCTGGACAATGCAATGGCTGACACACGCTTCTGTTGGGGGAGGCCTCCATGCTGCTGGTGTGTGGGACAGGGGGCATGGTGGGAGTAGTAGTGCAGGCCTCCCTCCCCCACATAGACCTCCCAGGCAGGATAGATACCTACCTGTAAGGTGATGGTAGACAATGCAATGGCTGACACATGCTCCTGGGTGATGTGGGCGAAGGGCTCCATCTTGATAGGCTGTGGGACAGAGGGCATGGTGGGAGTAGTAGTACAGGCCTCCCTCCCCCAAATGGAACTCTCATGCAAGAAGGATACCTACCTCTTAGTTTGTTTGGTGTGCTGCAATGGCTGTCGTATGCTCCTTGGTAGGGGAGGGCTCCGTCTTGGTAGGCTGTGGGACAGGGGGCATGATGGGAGTTGTGGTACAGGCCTCCCTCCCCCACACAGACCTCCCAGGCAAGATGGATATCTAGTTGTTAGTTAGTTTGGTGTGCTGCAATGGCTACCACATACTCCTGGGTGGGGGAGGGCTCCATCTTGGTAGGCTGTGGGACAAAGGGCATGGTGGGAGTAATAGTGCAGGCCTCCCTCCCCCAAACAGGCCCCCCAAACAAGTTGGCTAGTGACCTGTTAGGTGAGGGTGGACAATGCAATGGCTGACACATGATCTTGGGTGGGGGAGGGCTCGATCTTGGTAGGCTGTGGGACAGGGGGCATAGTGGGAGTAGTAGTGCAGGCCTCCCTCCCCCAAACAGGCCCCCCAAACAAGATGGCTAGCTACCTGCTAGGTGAGGGTGGACAATGGCTGACACGGGCTTCTGGGTGGGGGAGGTCTCCATGCTGCTGGTATGTGGGACAGGGGACATGGTGGGAGTAGTAGTACAGGCCTCCCTCCCCCACACAGACCTCCCAGGCAAGATGGATACCTACCTGTTAGGTGAGGGTAGACAATGCAATGGCTGACACATGCTCCTGGGTGGTGTGGGGGAGGGCTCCATCTTGATAGGCTATGGGACAGAGGGCATGGGGGGAGTAGTAGTACAGGCCTCCCTCCCCCAAATGGAACTCTCATGCAAGATGGATACCTAGCTGTTAGTTTGTTTGGTGTGCTGCAATGGCTGCCACTTGCTCCTGGGTAGGCGGAGGGCTCCATCTTGGTAGGCTGTGAGACATGGGGCAAGGTGGGAGTTGTGGTACAGGCCTCCCTTCCCCACACAGACCTCCCAGGCAAGATAGATACCTACTTGTTAGTTAGTTTGGTGTGCTGCAATGGCTGCCACATGCTCCTGGGTGGGGGAGGGCTCCATCTTGGTAGGCTGTGGGACAGGGGGCATGGTGGGAGTAGTAGTGCAGGCCTCCCTCCCCCAAACAGGCCCCCCAAACAAGATGGCTATCTACCTGTTAGGTGAGGGTGGACAATGCAATGGCTTACACATGCTCCTGGATGGGGGAGGGCTCGATCTTGGTAGGCTGTGGGACAGGGGGCATGGTGGGAGTAGTAGTGCAGGCCTCCCTCCCCCAAACAGGCCACCCAAACAAGATGGCTAGCTACCTGTTAGGTGAGGGTGGACAATGCAATGGCTGACACACGCTTCTGGATGGGGGAGATATCCATGCTTCTGGTGTGTGGGACAGGGGGCATGGTGGGAGTAGTAGTGCAGGCCTCCCTCCCCCACACAGACCTCCCAGGCAAGATGGATACCTACCTGTTAGGTGAGGGTAGACAATGCAATGGCTGCCACATGCTCCTGCGAAGGGGAGGGCTCCGTCTTGGTAGGCTGTGGGACAGGGGGCATGGTGGGAGTTGTGGTACAGGCCTCCCTCCCCTACACCGACCTCCCAGGCAAGAAGGATACCTGCTTGTTAGTTAGTTTGGTATGCTGCAATGGCTGCCACATGCTCCTGGGTGGGGGAGGGCTCCATCTTGATAGGCTGTTGGACAGGGGGCATGGAGGGAGTAGTTTTGCAGGCCTCCCTCCCCCAAACAGGCTCCCCAAACAAGATGGCTCGCTACCTGTTAGGTGAGGGTGGACAATGCAATGGTGTTTGGGTTGTGCAAGGAAGTACTTATAAGTGTGCTGGTTAATATTAGTTTGCACTTACCAGCCTCCATTCCCCTGGCTACTCCTGTGAGACTCTCAGGATGCAGTATGGCAAGCATCTTCTCCTCCCATGGTGTGAATGTTTTTGGTGGAATGGGAGGGCCACGTCAGTCCTCTCAGCCAGCTCCCGGTTCTTGCTTCTCCTCTCTTGAGATCATGCCACCGCTTCATGATCTCCTTCTTGGATCGCAGGGTGTTCCCTACTGTATTGACCCTTTGGACTATCCTTTGCAACATTTGGGTCCTTGTGGCTAATGGTGTCTGTTGGACCAGGCTACCAAACAGTTGTGATTCCACTCTCATTTACCATGACTGTCAACTCACTCTCTGTGAATTTGGGCATTTTTTGTGATGCCATGGTGTGTGGTGTGCAAAGTGTTTGTGGGTGCAAGGGTGTGGGTAGTGGGTCTGGTGTTTGTGTGTGAGGTGTGTTATGTGCTGAGGGATTGTTGGTGCTGGTGTGATGCTGGTGGTGGTGGTGTGCTGTGTTCTCTTGCCTCTCCTGTCAGGTCTGGTTTATGCCCTTCTCTTATGGAGTGTTGCAAAGGATTGTGGTCAGTGAAGGGGCTGGTTTTACACTCGGATATGTGGGTGTGTCCCAATGGAGCTTTGCTGTCAGGTGTGTTGTGGGAGTTGACCTAGTAATTGTATGTTTCTGTTTGTCATTTATTTATTTCATTGGGATGTGTCTGGTGTATTGGGGGCATGGCTACTTTTTTGGGGCAATGTTTGCCTTTGTTGTGGTGTTTTTGCATCGACCGCCATGTTTTGTGAGGATCGTCCACTGCGGTGGCTATGCTGCAGCTCTTCCGCTGGCTCTCCCATTCACTCCAGTGTGTGACAGCGGCAGTAGGAAATAGCGGATCGTACTGCGGGACCATCAGGGATTTCCTAATTTCCAGTGCGGTGTCTCTGCTATGCTTGCAGCGGGTTGTTGCTTTCCCGCTGCGTTTCCGACCGCTGCGGTCTTTTTTGATCGTCACTGCCCGCATCGGGTGGTTTTCATTCACTCGCTACCGCCACGGTCAGTCTTTTTTGGTGGTTGATCCTAATTGGACCGCTGGTATATCCACGGTCCCGGCGGGCGGTTGTTTTCCACTTCCATGGCAGTCGAGGTGATTTTCCGCCCGCAATCCTAATGGGACTAAATTTGGGGACACAGATTGTACAGTAAACAAAATATGAATGCATATATGATTCAACCAACGGAGAATTAATGTACAGAGTGAGGTTGCACCACTTGTAAGGTGCAAACCCTAACAGTCGCCCCTCTCAAAGGACTCCCTACTGGTCCTTGTGGCTAATGGTGTCTGTTGGACCAGGCTACCAAACAGTTGTGGTTCCACTCTCACTATCTCATTGACCATGGCTGTCAACTCACTCTCTGTGAATTTTGGCATTTTCTGTGCTGCCATTGTGCGTGGTTTATGAAGTGTTTGTGGGTGCAGGGGTGTGTGTGGTGAGTGTGGTGTTGAGGTATGAGGTGTGTTGTGTGGTGGGGGATTGTTGAAACTGGTGTGATGGTGGTTGTGGTGGTGGTAGTGGTGGTGGTGGTGGTGTGTGTGCTGTGTTATTTTGGCTCTCCTGCCAGATGTGGTGTATGGCCCTCTATTCTGGAGTTTTGCAAAGGATTGTGGTCAGTGAAGGGGCTGGTTTTATGCTCAGCTGTGTGGGTGTGTGCAAATGGTGTTTTGATGTCAGGTGTAATGTGGGTATAGTCCATGGATTTGTATTATGTTTTTGGGGATCTGTTTTTTAGTTGTTATTTGATTTGTGTATTTGTGGGGCATGGCTACTTTACTTTGTGCCAGTTTTGGCATTTGTGCGGTGTTTTAGCATCGTCCGCCATTTTTTTTCATGTTTGATCCGCTGCTGTAGCTATGCTGCAGCTCTTCCGCTGTCTCTCCCATTCACTACTGTTTGCGACCTCGGTGGTCGGAAACAGTGGATTGTACCGCGGAACCTTCGGGGATATACTAATTTCCTGTGCGGTGTCTCCGCTTTGCTTGCAGCGGGTTGTGAGTTTTCCGCTGCGTTTCCGACTGCAACGGTCGGTTTTTGGACACCCCCGCATCATGCGGTTTTTATTACCCGGCTACCGCCATGGACGGTCTATTTTGGCGAATAATCCTAATTTAACCGCTGGTTCATCCGTGGTACCGGCGGGCGGTTATTTCCCGCCTCCATGGCGGTTGGGGTGGTTTTCCGCCTGCTATCCTAATGGGGTCCTTAATCTCTTTGCCCAAAATAGCAGGAGAGTGGGCATTAACATGTTTAAAATGAGCTGGGATGTCATTTTGTTTGCTCGCGGTCAACAATTTGCCATGAGGACCGACGAGTCAACCAGCGGAAAAGCGGCGGACGGTCTTTCCATCCGCCGCTGTACCTTTCCTATTCCCAGCGCCATCCTAATTTGGCGGTGGGAATAATCAGGACTATGGCGGGTAGTTCGCAACCGCCGGGGTGGCGGTCCTCACCGCCGGCCTGGAGGTCACGGATTTTCGGCACCAATGTTGGTAAGAAGAAATGTTGATGACTAGGTAGTTGTAGTCTTCTTCCATTTGGGTCCTTTCTTCAGGGCTGCTGTGCGCCTCGTGTCTCTCTCCCCTCTATCTTTGTGTCTTGTACACTCTTCTAAAAAAGGAACACCAGTTGTTTGTAGAGATTTAGTGCTGGTGGATGGTAGTTATTGTTCTACAGAAGCCATGCAGGACTTACGTCTGTTATCCCCTTCTGATGATGATGTTTCGGTCTCTGTGTTCCGGCTTTATGGTTTGTTTTATCGACATCTAGCCTATACTTCAGCACAAGAGTACAGTTCCCATAATTTGTAGTTCATTGTATCTCTTCTGTATTTGCAGATTTTTCTGCCGTTTATTTCTTGAGCATATTTTTCCAACTGTATATTGATGTCTTCAAGTGTTTGGACCAATCGTCTGTAGAAATGGCGTCTGCCAATTTTTGTTTAGTCTGAGTGATCACTTGATTTGCTCTAATATTTTTTATGATTCTTCAATGATGAGCAGTATGAGGTAGAGTGAACATTTGTTTAGGATGGAGTACCATTTTTTGACAAATTTAGGGCTATTTTTGCATAATAGAGTTTTTAAAGGGATGCGTAGACCTCTAGGAATCCATTGTGCACAATAATATCGTGTTAGTGGGCTGGCATGCCAGCATTAATTAATTATTCTTTTGGTTAAATTTAGCAGTTGTCTAATGTTAGTTTCCTTGTTCTTTGCAATGAATACTTGAGAGGTGACCTCAGGTATCAACGTATAGATTTTGTTCACGTCTTCCTCTGGGAAAGCAAAAGTTTCTGCTCTTACATCAGTAAGGGTGGTAATGTCATCATGAGCCATATTTTGATGCAAATGGATGAGTGTGCTGTGTTCTAGAATCAGAGTTTAGAAACTTGGTGGGTTAGAACACGCACAGCAATGACATTCTTGAAGAAGTTGTGAAGTTGTGGTGTACACCGGGGGTGTCACCCTCCGACTGGGGTGTAGATATGAATCAATGTGGGTAGTGCCACTCCAATCAGCGACATCCCCCCGGGCACAGCATGAATAAATTTGAAGAGAATACCATACTTAACACCACAATATGGATTAACCAGAGTACCATCTTTCTCATATATATTGATGATATATTGATAATCCGGAAGGGCACACATAAAAGCTTATTGGAAGCTCTGAATACTTTGAATACCATCAACGACAGGATCCAGTTTACCTATGAAGTCAATTATCAAAATATAGCCTTTTTGGATGTACTTATTAGCAGATCAGGCAATATTCTTGAGACAAACATTTACAGAAATATCACTAACAGAAACAACCTGTCATTACCAGAGTTTTCATCAAATGCCTCTCAAAAACCATTTACCTTACTCACAGTTATTGAGAGTGAAAAGCATAGTGTCAGATCCCACTAGGTTTGACCAACAAGCTGATAACATGCTACACAGATTCAGATCAAGAGGATATCCCCAGGATGTTCTAGAACAGGCTAGAAAACGATGTATTGACAAAAATAGAACTGACCTTCTGACCACACCAACAAAGACAGAGTCCAAATGCACTGTTGTAGTATCCAAACTTTCTACACTGAGTCGTCAATACAAGTAATCTATCAAACACCATTAGTCAATATTAGCTTTAGAACATGATTTTAAAGGCATATTCAATGATTTACCTATTTTTGCATACAATAGAGTCAAGAACATCAAAGAATTAATCATGAACAGACTTCCACCCACTGTACTATCAATCTACAAAAGTAATGCACCTTGCTACAATTGCAGTAATTGTAATAGTATTATTAAAGGGACAACTATTACGCACCCCATGAAGGGTACCAAAATCAAGTTAAAGATCAATGCAACATGCGACACCAAGAACGTCGTATACATGCTGAAATGTCTGTGCGACCTTTTTTATATTGGGAAAACATAAAGAAAGATCAAAATCCGAATTAAGGAACACAAGAGCAATATTCGCAGTAAAAACATCAAATCAGTTGGTGCTGAACATTTCATGGAGAATCATCAAAACATCAACCCATTACAATTTGCATGTTTGTATGAAATA